>NC_134484.1:177696415-177848915 GCF_040206685.1 Ascaphus truei
TGCTTTGGACTTCCGGACCATGGCGGCAGAGACCTCCTGGAACGATGGCTCACTATCAGCAGCTTTTTGGCAGGTTCTGTCGGATGCCATCAAGGACCAGCTGGCCACTATGGAGAGACCCACCAGATTGGAGGATCTCATTGCGGTCTGCATCCACGTGGACCAGTGGCTGTGAGAGAGAAGACTTGAACGCGCTCTTCCTCGTACCACCTCCTCCCGGTCTTCCAGTCGCAGTCTCGTCCATTACGTTCCCCAACCCATGGATGAGCCCGAACCTATGCAGCTCGGAGGTCATCGGCTATCTGCGTCTGAGAGACAGCGCCAACGAGATGGTGGACTGTGTCATTACTGCGGTCATCCTGGTCATCTGCTGGTAAGCTGTCCTCTGCGACCGGGAAACGCCAGGACCCAATAAGGTATGAGAGGGTCTCGTTGGGTATAATCTCTCCTCCTCTTTCTTCTTCTAAAGTACTTCCCAATCGTATAATGCTGCCTATTTCTCTGGCCTGGAATAACTCCCTGATCCCCGTTTCTGCATTTATAGATTGTGGGTCTCAGGGGAACTTTATTGATCAGAGTTTTGCCTAAAGGAATGGGATTCCCTTCCGATCTAAGGCTGTTCCAGTTGGTCTGGAGGCCATAGACGGGCGTCCACTCCAACCAGCCTTTATTTCCTTGGAGACTTGTTCTCTATCCCTCTCCACGGAGGACGGTCACCAAGAGAAGATTATCTTGGACGTGATCCACACTCCATCGCTAAATGTGATTCTGGGACTCCCCTGGTTGCAACTTCATAACCCACAATTAGATTGGGTTAATAAAGAACCCATACGATGGAGCCCCCAGTGCCTTAAGACCCGTCTTCCCCCCAAACGGATGTTAGCCGGAGTGGAATTACCCGCAGAGTATAAAACATCCCTTCCAACGGTCTACTGGGACCTGGCGGACGTTTTTGATAAGGTACGTTCTGAAGTGTTACCTCCCCATAGAGACTTTGACTGTCCTATTGAGCTCCTTCCGGTGCTACCTTACCCAAGAGACGTTCTTACCCCCTATCCATACCCGAGACCAAGGCCATGACCGAGTATATCCAGGATAATTTGAGGAAGGGTTTCATCTGCAATTCTTCATCTCCAGCTGGAGCTGGATTTTTTTTTGTTAAGAAAAAGGATGGTTCCTTGCGCCCCTGTATTGACTACAGAGGTCTTAACAAAATTACGATCAAGAACCATTACCCCCTGCCACTTATTTCCGAACTCTTCGATCGTTTACAGGGGGCAACAATTTTTCCCAAACTTGATCTCCGCGGAGCTTATAACCTTGTCCGCATCCGTCAGGGCGACGAATGGAAGACCGCCTTTAACACCCGGGATGGGCATTATGAATATCTAGTCATGCCTTTCGGCCTGTGCAATGCCCCGGCGGTCTTCCAGGAGTTTGTCAACGAGATCTTCCGTGATCTCCTCGACAGCTTCGTTATCGTATACCTTGACGATATCCTTATTTTTTCCAAATCCCTCTCTGACCACATTCAACACACCAAATTAGTCCTGTCCCGCCTTCGGGAGAACAATCTCTATGCTAAGCTAGAGAAATGTTATTTTCATCTTTCTTCCATTCACTTTCTTTGATATATAATTTCTAGCACTGGCTTCTCTATGGATCCAGTCAAACTCAAAGCTGTCTTAGAATGGCCACAACCCACTTCCCTGAAAGCCATACAGCGATTCTTGGGATTTGCGAATTACTATCGTAAATTCATCAAGAATTTTTCTTCTACCGTGGCCCCCATTACTGCCCTCACCAAAAAGGGAGCTAACACAGTAGTCTGGTCTCCTGTAGCTCTCCAAGCTTTCGACTCCCTCAAAAAATCTTTCGCTTCTGCTCCTATTTTGCGTCCCCCTGACCCCGGGCTTCCCTTTACCCTAGAAGTAGACGCATCCGACGTCGGTGCTGGCGCCATTCTCTCTCAGAGACAGTCCCCACAGGCCAAACTTCATCCCTGAGGGTTCTTTTCAAAAAAAAATTCTTCGGCAGAACGGAACTATGACGTCGGAAACAGAGAGCTCCTGGCTATTAAGCTCGCCCTTCAGGAATGGAGACATCTTCTGGAGGGAACGGAGACTCCCATTTCGATCTTTACTGATCATAAAAACTTACTTTACATTGAGAGTGCACGTCGCCTTGGGGCGCGTCAGGCTCGAGGGTCTCTTTTTTTTCTCGAGATTTAATTATCTCATATCTTACATTCCTGGTTCAAAGAATCAAAAGGCAGACGCACTTTCACGTCAATTCCTGTTTGAGGACAATTCCGAAGTTATCTCCGAAACAATCTTACCTTCCAAATATATTATTTCGGCCAAGTCTTTTGATATCCTGGATCAGGTCATGGCAGCACAATCTAATCTCCCGAGGGGCCTTAAGGTGCCGGTCGGCCGTCTGTATGCAGCTCCACGCTTCCTTAAGAAGATTCTTGAGTGGGGTCATTCTTCTAGGTCAGCCGGTCATCCAGGCATTAGCAGAACTTCTGACCTCATTGGTCGTACCTTTTGGTGGCCAACCATGTTGCAGGACATTTCGGAGTACGTAAAAACTTGTCCAATCTGCGCCCAGGTTGAGACCGCTCGTAAAAAGCCGTACGGCCTTCTACAACCCCTCCCTATACCAGAACGCCCATGGAGTCATCTGTCCATGGACTTTGTGGTGGAACTTCCAACCTCTAAAGGGATTAACACCATTTTGGTTGTCGTGGATCGTTTTTCCAAGCAGGCCCATTTCATTCCTCTCAAAGGCCTACCCAATTCCCCTACCCTGGCAGACATTTTTATTAAGGAAATATTCCGCATTCACGGAGTTCCTCTTTCCATCGTATCCGATCGAGGTACACAATTTGTCTCAAAATTTTGGCGGGCCTTCGCTCGCAGGATGGATATCACCCTCCATTATTCGTCCGGGTATCATCCCCAACTAATGGGCAAACCGAGAGAACAAACCAGACTCTGGAGCAATACCTCCGATGCTTCATCGCAGACAGCCAAGACAATTGGGTAGATTTACTTCCGTGGGCAGAGTTCTCCCATAACTCTTTAAAGAACAGCTCCACACTGGTCGGCTAGAAACAAAAGCTTCAGAAGCGATCAAAAAATACTTAGATAAATGTCAACTCCCCACCCTGACTGAAGAGGAAAATGAGGTCCTCAACGCAGAGATCACGAAAGAAGAATTGGAAGAGGTGGTAAAAGCATTAAAGATCTCCAAGTCACCTGGCCCCGATGGCTTTACTAATGTCTACTATAAGAGATTTTTGCCCGTACTATCCACGCATCTACTAAAAATGTTCAATCATTTTATGGAGGGAAATTCGATCCCCACCTCCATGTCCCTAGCCAACCTAGCCATAATCCATAAGGAAGGCAGAGACCCGATGCAATGTGGAAGCTACCGTCCAATCTCCCTTCTCAATAACGACCTCAAACTATATAGCAAAATCTTGGCCAACAGATTAAACCCCATTCTACCGAGGCTAATTAACATTGACCAAGTCGGATTTGTGACACGTCGACAGGCCTCGGACAACACACGTAAAATAATTAATATTATTGAGCATATCCACCTCACAGGAACCAAAGCAATATTACTCAGCCTAGACGCAGAGAAGGCGTTCGACAGGATCGACTGGCTATTTTTAGACCATACTATGCGCAAATTTGGCTTTCGAGACACATATTTAGAAGGGGTCCGCAGACTTTACCAAGATCCATCCGCGACGGTAAAACTACCAGGAGGCAATGCCCAGAGCTTTGGCATTCAAAACGGCACGAGACAGGGGTGCCCCTTGTCCCCTCTCCTCTTTGCACTAACTATAGAACCCCTTGCGGCTACAATTCGCAATAACGTAGATATTCAAGGGATAGAAATTGGGCGTATTCATTACAAAATTTCCCTGTTTGCAGATGATATAATACTAACACTCTCAAGACCCCAGATTTCCCTCCCAAACCTACAAAAAGAGCTTTTAGACTTCGGAGCGATATCAGGCTATAAAATTAATAACGATAAATCCGAAGTGCTAAACCTCAACCTGCCAGAGCCAGAGATGAAACTCCTTAAACTAAATTTCAATTACCGATGGTGCTCCTCCTATATCAAATATCTGGGAGTAAAGATATCGGGGAACTACCATTCTCTATACCATCACAATTATCCAGCCCTCTTGCGGAAAATTAAATTAGATCTAGATAAATGGGGAACATACCAAATCTCTTGGATCGGGAGGATGATCTCGGTGAAAATGAACATACTCCCCAGATTACTATATTACTTTCAGACACTCCCGATCCACATCCCTGGCGCAGAATTGAAAAATATCCAGAAACAAATTCTCCACTTTATCTGGCAGGGGAAAAAACCAAGAGTCGCAAGAACAGTTCTGCTTGCTTCGAGGGGAAGAGGGGGCTTAGGGGTCCCCAACATTACGCGGTACTACCAGGCCACCCAGTTAAGGCAGGTAGTAGTATGGAATGTGGAACCCGGCCAATATTGCTGGCTAGATATAGAAATGCAATACGCCGGCACGCCTTCTCTGCCAACATGCCTTTGGTCCCTGGGAAGGGAAGACTTGCAGAAAAACAAATTCCAATTAGGACCAATGAGGCATACATGGGAGACCTGGACGAAATGCAAATTGAAATTCAAACTCACAACCACCAAATCTCAACTCATACCAATTACCCAAAACCCCAAATTCCCACCAGGTTGTGAGCCCAGACAATTTGAACAATTTACAACTAAAAACATACGGGCGATTGCTGACTTCCTGAGCTTTGGGGAGTTCCTAAGCTACCAAAGGCTACAAAGCAAATACGAAATAAGGGGATTGAACGTCTTCAAATATCTCCAAATTCGGCACTACGTCCAATCAATATCACCAACGTTGGAATTTCCCCCTCTCACGAACTTTGAAAGACTATGTAAGGAGACAGCGCACCAAAAAGGTCTCATAACGCAAATATACTCAGAACTAGAAAGAGCAACAGATGCCCCGGTTCATGACTACATGCTCCATTGGGCAGCAGAATTGGGCATAGTTATAGACCAAGAGGACTGGGAAAGTATTTGGGATTCAGCCTCAGGAACTTCCATATGTACCACAATCAAAGAAAACATATACAAAATACTGTTTCGCTGGTACAGTAGAGGCAACGTTTATTCTAACATTTGCCGTAAACTAGCCGGGTTACATTCTGGGTATGTGCTGGGTATGTGCTGGGTATGTTCTGGGCTAGTTTGAGGCACGTTTAAGGCATTTCTGCATTGACTAACGACCCATAGGATTAACACAGCAGGGATCCCTGGCATTCCAATTCAGTTTGAATGGGACTGCCAGGGACCCCCGCTGTTAATCTGATAGGCCATTAATCAATGCAGAAATGCTGGGGCTAGTTTAAGGAAAGTTTAAGGCATGTATTCAGAATGTACCTGGGTGTTTCCTGGGTTTTTTGGGGAATTGCCACTGGTTTTTGTTCGAATAAGAGTTGCCTCTACTGTATCTTACCCCAGTTAGACTAAATCAAATCTACCCTCTGGCTTCTGACCTATGTTGGAGAGGCTGCGGACATAAGGGTCACATGGCCCACATATGGTGGTCATGTCCAGAAATTCAGAAATACTGGGAAACCATACAGACTCTAATCACGGAGGTCACAGACCTCACAATACCCATTGATCCACTGACCTACTTGTTGGCCAGGCCAATCGAGAACATTGACCGCCCAACAAGTAAATTGATCTCCTTCATTCTCACGGCAGCTAGATGTGCGGTGGCGGCCTCGTGGAAGAGGGTGTCTCCCCCCCTAGGCAAACTGTTTAAAAGAGAATACAGGAAGTTATGTTAATGGAAAAGCTCTCGGCCTTCCTAAAAAGGAAAACAGAACCCTTCTACAACACATGGGAACCGTGGCTGTCCCGTACGACAGATTAACGATGACCAGATCCCACAAAATAAGACAGTAGTAGCGGCGGAATAGTGTGCAATGGACTGAGGAGGAAGGGCCCTCCCACCCCCCTCCCACCCACCTCCCCCATCCCCCCCCCCTTCATCTCTTCTTCTCTGCCTCCCCCCTCTCCCCCCCCCCCCACTCTCTGTTTCCATCCTCACGCCAACCCTGCCGACCCACGTTTGAAGGTTGAGGGCGCGTTGAGTCTTTCCCTCTCACTGCCATTAAAACAAGAAAACCTGTATTAGGCAATATGATGTTTATTCTGTATACAATGTATTTCAAGCAATGCCTAATAAAAAAAATTTGGAAAAAAAAAAAAGAACAGCTCCACGTTGAAATCCCCTTTTTTGCATTAATTATGGTTTTCACCCGGGTCAGCTGCCCATCACCTCAGTTCCTTCCAGGGTTCCAGCGACCGATGACCGAATCAAGGATCTTCAGGAATCCTGGAAAAGGATCCAAGAGGCTTTGAGAAACGCAACCCATAGACAAAAGGCACAGGCAGATCGTCACCATTGTCAGGCACCAGTCTTCAAACCAGGGGATAAGGTCTGGCTCTCCTCCAAGAACATTAGACTGAAGACTCCAAGCCACAAGCTGGCTCCCAGGTTCTTGGGTCCATTCTCAGTAATAGAACGGATCAATCCTGTGGCATATCGTCTTGAACTTCCTCCATCCATGAGGATACCCTCCGTGTTCCACGTGTTACTGCTGAAACCTGTGTCCCAGAGTCTACGGTTCCATAGGACACCGATTGACCCTAAACCAGTCATAGTTCAGGGGCAGGAAGAGTTCGAAATTCAGTCTATTCTGGATTCCAGGAGGACGAGGGGTTCGGTACAATACCTGGTTCACTGGAAGGTCTTTGGTCCAGAGGAAAGATCTTGGGTACCCTACCATCAAATTCATGCCCCATGACTGCTGAGACTCTTTCACTCTAAATTTCCCCAAAAGCCATATTGGAGTCGTCCTGAGGCCGCTCCTCAAGGGGGGGGTACTGTGAGGTCCGGGGGAACACCTCTCTCTAAGGGGGTTCCTCACGTGACTTTACCTGCCTCCTCTTCAGCTCTGCCTCCTCGCCGCCGAGGGCGGGATCATCCTTCTCCTCCGCTTCCCGCGGTGGATACTGATCACGCGCATGCGCGTGCACGGCCGAGGACCTTTACGTCCTCCCTAAGGAGGAGTTCCCGCCCCCAGCTGAGGCCGCGCGCGCCTCTCCCGCATGGTGCACATGCCTGATGCGCGTGCACCGCTCACAAGCTGCACATCTAGCGCAGCTGTGGTAAGTTTCTCCCTACCAATCCCTATCTTCCCTGGGTCCTCTCCCTCATTACTCCCCCTCTCCCTATTGGTCCTTCATCCTACTTATACCTTGCTCAGCCATTCATTCTTTGGCTGAGCATAGCTTTGTATGACCTGTGTTAACCACGGTCGTGCCTGCCTCAGTTCCTGTCTCTTTGTCTCCTTAGTGATCCCTTGTGTACCGAACCGGCCTGGCTGTGGATCCGCTCTGGACTTCTACCCTTGGTTTGTATCCTGACCTCCTGGACTCCCCGACCCTTTTACCTCGGTTTGTGGATTCCGACCTACCTCCCGGCTCTGGAGCCCAGGCTCTCGGTACCACCTATCTTCTGGAACCTCCCTTCTCGTCTGGCGAGTATCTTACTTTATCTTATACTCCTAGACGGTTCCAGGCGCCTATTTTCCACTTTCCAGGCGTGTCCCCGTAGCTGTGGGTGCAGTTTGTTACCCATCTCACCTCAGTTTCGGGGTCCCTCCTTGTCCATGGTGAGCACAGCGTAACAAGAGGTCAAAGAGAAGTTTCAAGAGGTCAGTGTTAGGACCTGCAAAATATGGTTATGTCTTGACGTTGGCTTGCCGGCTTATTATGCTTTGGCCAAAGGGTTTAACTAAATGACCCTTATTTATGAGAATATTATTATTGAAGTATTTAACTATATACTAATTACTATATATTTTGTCAAATTGGATGTAGCATTGGGCTTTTCTGTCTTTTGTTGTACTCACTAAGAAAAGACACCTTTTAAAGTTCTGTAAAAAAAATGCAAGATTGCACTCCTATTTTTTTTTTTGTTCAAGTCTTATCGCACTGAAACTGTTTGTTTAAACTGCAGCCTGGAAGATCTGCATGGAGACACGGCGTTTCCCTGCATGACTCTTACAGGCGATAGTGCAGCTTTAATGTTAATTTTAATAATAGAGTATGGAAGCAAGGGGTCTCCGGAACTGAACCGCATTGATTTCAGCCTCGGGGACCCCCTGCTTCACAAGTAACAGGCCTCAGTATGGAGTGCCGGTATTTCCTGCACGTTTACATCTCCCGTCACGTGATGCGGGACATTTAAAAATTGCAGGTATACCGGGGCCTATAACTCGGGAAGCAGGGGGTCCCCGAGGCTGAAATTAATGCAGTTCAGCTCAGGAGACATCCTGCTAAAAAAACAATACAATACTTAATTTTAAAAATACTTAATTCCCATAGCGGCTAGCCTCTAAGGCAATGAAGGGGTTAAGCCACAGTACCTGGTTTATTGGAGGCAGAGAGGGAGGGTGAATGGGGATACTTGGCCCAGGGTGGGTGGTTAGGCCTACCAGGAAGGTTGTGGGAGGAGTTAACCCCTCTTTTACCATAGCAGCGGTAACCCCTCCCACTAACCACCCGGTAGGCCTAAACACCTATCCTGGCCAAGTACCCCGATTCACCCACCCCCTCTTCCCACAATAAAAATTAAAATACAACAACCCCCTACAACCCACCCCCTATACCCCCAACAACCTCGCCACCCAAACACATACAGTACAGTAATAGGTAAAATTACTATTATCCCGATAAGGGTAATAGCGCATTTGCTCATTACAAATTAGAAGTGTACCATGTGATGCCTCACATGGTATATCTCCCAATCCGATTGGTTCAAATACCATGTGATGGCAGCCATTTTCTTTCTGGGGACGTCATCTTAAAGGGAGGAAAGCAACTCCTTCCTGATTGTCTGGCTTCCCTGCCTTTAAGATGACGTCACATGGTGCAACAGCCAATCGGATTGGGGGGTGTACCACTTAACACTTAAATGTAATGTCACAGGCCTTATGTAAGGCCTGTCCCGTCTCATTTGATCCCAAGAAGATAACAGGACAACATCTGCCCCATTGGATTACAAAGAAAGAAGAGAAGACTGAAGAAAAGAAATAAGAACTCACCAGAGAGACGTCTCTTCAATCAACATATGATCATAGACTACTTCGCATAGGTTGTTTAAGGAGCATTGCGTCGAGGGTCAAGAGTTGGTGCTCGTGAAGGGCGGGGGTGAAAACAGCAAAGGTAAGAAACACATTGATTGGATGTGACTTAATTGTGTATTTTGAGTGCCCATTGACTGCCAATGTGCTTATCTATGCCCCTTTCTGGGTATAAATAAGCATAGTGACAAGCAATGCATTTTTTTCCCAAATGCTTGTTTTTATTTAACTGTAATGTATTGTATTTTTTAACCACAGTCACAATGGCTTGTGAAATGCTTGTTTTATTTCAATATAATGTGTTTTATTTTGTGCCTCTTTTTTTTTTTTTAGCTTGCCCATTTATTGCCATAGTGTCAATCGATGCCCGTATCGGGGGCATGGCTTATCACTGTGACAATCAATGGGTAGCGTGGCAGGTGGTTTAACCCCTTGATTGCTATAGCGGTTACTAACCTCTTAAGTGATTAAGGGGTTAGTGGCCAGTAGAGTTTGTTCTTTTATTGTACTATTGCTGCCCGAGGAGGATGAGGAGGATGAGGAGGACAGTGATGAAGACAAGGGCGGTCTTCATCCTGGCATGGGTAAGTAGAACTTTAATTTACACTATGCTGTCTGGGTAATGTTATATTTTTAATAGGCAAATGTGCTATTATCCAGATCTGGATAATAGGACTTTTGCCTATTACTATACTGCATGTGTTGGGTGGGGGAGGGGGGGTTGGTTGTTGTATTTATTTTTATGTATTTCACTGTTATGTTTTTTTTTTAATCGGGAAAAGCGCTATTGGCCATATTTGATTAATAGCACTTTTATCCATTCCGGTGTAGTAAAGGGGGTGGGTGAAGGTGGTAGTGGGCAACTACCACCTTCACCCACCATTCCGGTAGTTGGTAAAGGGGGTGGCTGAAGGTGGTAGTTGCCCCAGGAAGATGTTCAAGCCTTCCAAATGTTAAACCCTCCTTTTTTCAGTACAATCTACACTATTATGGTTTTTCTTCTCTGAGATCACCAGGACAAGTGCATACCATTCCCATCCACACGTGCCACAGTTTTGGACATGCCTTATTACTCTGCAGGTTTGTGAGTATAACTTTTGAAGGTCTAACATCTACTGAGCTTCCAGTTATCCTTGCAATACTGTTCTGTGTCAGTTTCTCTCTCTCCTTTGGTTACATTCCCCCGCTCCCCTGCTTTGTGGATACCGGCTGTTGGAGATATTTTTGTAACAATTTTTTTATTGGTCACAGATACATTTACATACAGTAGAGTCGTGGGCCCACAACATTAGTGCTCATTATTTCCAGAGAAGGACCAATAACAGTTTTCCTTTTTCAGTAGGAAAAAGAGTACGGGGAAGAGGAGGGGGGGAGGAGGAGACAAACATGGGAGGGGGGGGAAAGAGTGGGAGGGGGGTATGTGGGCTTGCCCAGAGGTGTCCCGGTGTAGCTCTCCAATTGTTTGGGGGTGGCTGCTAGACCTATGTGCTTTGACTTTTTGGGGGTTTATCTCTCGATCCAGGGGTCCCATGTATTCCAGAACTGGGGCATTTTCTTTTGGAGCATGGCCGTAAGCTTCTCCATAGTCATGACCTCGTTAACCCTTCTCACTACTGTGGTTCTCGAGGGGGCTTTAATCTGTTTCCAGGCTGCCGCTATAGAGCATCTGGCCGCTGTCAGCATGGCCCTGATCAGCCGGGACATTGGTGGGGGGAGGTCATCTATGCGTTTGCTCAGCACCATGGTCAGTGGGTCCAGGGGGAGAGGGATTCCAGTGATCTCGTAGATAAGTGTCTGGATCTTGGTCCAGAACTTCTGGATCTCTGGACATGACCACCAAATGTGGGCCATGTCTCCCTTTTGACCACATCCCCTCCAGCACAGGTCCGGTGTGCCGGGGTAGACCTGGCTCAGCCTAGCCGGGGTCAGGTGCCACTGTTATATAATTTTATAGATGTTTTCTTTTATCGTCGTACAAATTGAGGTTTCAGGGGCTTGCTCCCAAATGTCCTCCCAGTCTTCCAGGTCTATTGGGAGACCTAGTTCGTCCGACCATTTTTGCATATATCGGTGCTTCGGGGGGTCTGATGTCGGTTCCGTGCTTTTGTATATCTGTGATATGAGGCCTCTCTGGTATATGTCTTTGAGACATAGGGTTTCAAATCGGGTCAGCGGGGGGAATTTGGAGGTTTGAGACAGTGAGTGTAGGAAGTGCCTAAGTTGTAAATATTTAAATAGATGAAGGTCTTGGGTCTGGAATTTGTTCTTTAATGCCTGAAAAGTTAGGATCTCTCCCTTCTGCAGTAGATCGGCAACCATCCTAATATTGAGAGCCTGGAATTGGTCAAATTGTCTTGTGGAACACCCTGGAGGGAATTTGGGGTTCCCAAAGAGTGGGGTGAGCTGGGAGGGAGAAGCTAGCAGACCATACTTCACTTTGCTTTTGAGCCATGCGTTCCACGTGCATCTCATTGCTCCGAGGCCAAACCTCTGTGGCCCACTCCCTCTCCCTCCTGTGGTCCAAAGTGCCACTTGGATGGAGTGAGGCTGTGCGTAATGTGACTCTATTGCGAGCCAACAGGCCGAGGCTGGGTCACAATTCCAAACTACAGCCTGCTTCAATTGTGCTGCGAGGTAATATCTGACTAAGTCGGGGACTCCCATGCCTCCTCTTGCTCTTGGGGAGAGCATCACTTACCTTGGAACCCTAGGTCTCTTATCGTTCCAAATGAATTGGAGCATTAATGACTGGATGTTCTTTAGAGCCGGGCGTGGCACTACGATGGGGAGGGTTTGGAAGAAATATAGTAACCGTGGGAGGACGTTCATTTTTATGGACACTATCCTTCCAAACCAGGAAATTTGGTGTTTTTTCCACGTTTCCAAGTCCTTTTTAATCTGGTCAAATAAGGGGGGGTAATTGTGTTGATAAAGGGAGTTATACGAGTTTGAAATTTTGACCCCCAGATATTTTATATAGGTGGAGCTCCACTTGTATTTGTAGTGGGCTTGGATAAGTTTCCACGTCTGGGGAGGGAGGGAGATATTTAGGGCTTCCGATTTGTCTATGTTGACCTTATAGTCAGAGACCTTCCCAAATTGAGTCAGATGCCTTTGAAGGCTAGGAAGGGAGGAAAGGGGGTCATCGAGGGTCAGAATCACATCATCTGCGAATAGGGAAATTTTGTACTCTCGGTCCGCAATTTGGATCCCCTTGATACTTTTTTCGGCTCTAATTTTGGCCGCTAGAGGTTCAATGGTTAGGGCAAATAACAAGGGGGAAAGCGGGCAGCCCTGTCTGGTCCCGTTCCTGATTTTTATTGGGTCCGAGAATCCGCCTGATAGTTTGACATACGCTGTCGGGTTTTGATAGAGGGTTCTCACTCCCTCTAGGAAAGGGCCACTGAAGCCGAACCTCGCATTGTTTGGTCTAAAAAAGACCATTTGATTCTGTCGAATGCTTTTTCAGCGTTGAGGCTCAGAATCATTGCTTTGGATCCGGTGAGATGCACGTGGTCTATTATATCCACAATTTTGCGGGTGTTGTCGGAGGCCTGTCTTCCTGATACAAAACCTACTTGATCTATGTGTATGAGTCTAGGGAGAATTGGATTTAGCCTGTTTGCCAAGATCTAACTGTAGATTTTGAGATCGGTATTTAACAGGGAGATGGGCCTGTAGTTACCGCAGAGGAGCGGGTCTCTACCCTCCTTATGGATTATAGCCAGATTTGAGGCTGTAATCGTAGCGGGGATTGGTTCCCCTTGGAGGAAGGAGTTGTACATATCTAATAGGTATGGAGAGAGGATTGGCATAAACATTTTATAATAAGAGTTCGAGAAACCGTCTGGGCCCGGAGTTTTGGCAAATTTGAGTGATTTAATGGCTTCAGATTGTTCCTCTTGGGAGACATTTTTATTTAACTTCTCTACCTCTTCCTGGGATAGGGTGGGCAGGTTGCATTGCTCTAGATATTGTGAGATAGTGTTAAGGCTAACCGGGTCCTGGGTTGGGGGGTGAAGGTTGTAAAGGTCAGAGTAAAAGTCTGCTAATTCCTGTGCTATCTCTTTTTCTATGTATGTGGTCTGTCCATTTCGTGTCTGTATGCGGGCTATCTGAGATTTGACTCTCGTGCCCCTGAGTTTTGAGGCTAGAAGCCTGTCAGCTTTATTGCCTTTATCGAAGAATTTTTGCTTCGAAAACCTTAGTGCCTTCTCTACTTCCTCGAGTTGAGTCTGTTTGAGGGCAGATCTAGCTAGATTTAGTTGTTTAAGCGTTTTTTTAGATGCCGTAGTTTTATGCTGCTGTTCTAGCTTGGTGATCTTGTCTAAGATCTCTTTTTGGAGCTTAAGTTTAATTTTCTTTTTGTGTGATGCGATTGAAATCAGGTCTCCTCTGATGGAGGCTTTATGGGCCTCCCAGAGCATGGCTGGGGCAGGGACTGAACCTGCATTAATTTGAAAGAACATTGATAGCTTTTGGCGGAGTACCATTTCTGTGTCAGGGCAGTTTAACATGGAATCATTTAATTTCCATCTGTATTGGGTGTTTTTCACAAAGGGTATGGATAGGGTAAGTTCAATTGGTGCATGGTCGGACCAGGTGATTGGGCCTATGTTTGACTGGGAGGACGCCTGGAAGATGTTGCTAGTACCTAGAAAATAGTCGATCCTCGAGTAGGACTGATGAGGGGGGGAGAAGAAGGTATAGTCCCTCTGACCCTGGTGCTGAGCTCTCCATATATCCACTAGTGAGTATTCTTCCATGATGTCACTAAATTTCTTAGCTTTCTTTTGGGATTGGATGGTGTATGGAGTGGAAGAGGATGGGAGGAGGGTGGGCGCGGGGTTCGATTTGTCTAGTGCGTGAGAGGCGACCATGTTAAAGTCACCTCTGATAATCAGAGATGAGAAAGATTGCTGTTCTAGGGTTTGGAGGAGTGTTCTTAGGAAAGGGAGTTGGTTGTCATTGGGGGCTTAGATGTTTACAAGTGTGATTGTGGTGCCAGACAGGGTGCCCTGTAGTATCAGGAACCGACCATCGGGGTCTGGGAGTGACTTGGATAGAACAAAAGGGACGCCATTCCGTATAAGGATGGCTACTCCCCTTTTTTTTCGCTTGGCGAGGATGCATAATATGCTTGGGGGAATACACTTTTGAATGTGTTGGGTGGGGTTGGGGAATTGAAGTGAGTCTCTTGGATGAGGACAATGTCTCCCTTTGATTTCTTTAGGTCCTGAAGGACTAGCTTCCTCTTTGTTACTGAAAGGGGGGAGGAGGGGGGGAGGGGGGAGGGGGGGAGGAGGGGGGGAGGGGGGAAGGGGGGAGGAAGGGGGGGAGGGGAGAGGAGGGGGGGGAGGGGGGAGGAGGGGGGAGGAGGGGGGAGGGGGAGGGGAGGGGGGAGGGGAGGAGTGGAGGGGGGAGGGGAGGGGGGAGGGGAGGAGGGGGGAGGAGGGGGGAGAGGGGGGGTGGAGGGGGGGTGGAGGCAGGGGGGGAGAAGGGGGGGTGGAGGGAGGGGGGGATCTATACCACAACATTTTAACCTGGATGTAAGCATTTTCATACATGACGTTGGTAAGTTCTCTGTGCGTCCTGTCACATGGTATTTGTCCTGGGCTTTGCCTCCCTTTGGCGGGGCAGTGGATAGTAGGTGGGGGGAGGGGGGTGGGGGAGGGGGGTGGTGTGTGGGGGGGGGTAATGGTTTGCTCGCAGTTTCAGGGGTAAATAGTTCTTCTTTTGGATTGTTTGGGAGTTGGCGTGGTGATGGGGACCCAGGTCTGGGCCTCTCTGGGGGGAGGGGTGAGGGGGGCATAGGGGATCGGAGAGGGGGTGGGAGACAGTGGTGGTGGCGGAGGGGCAGGGGGGTAGGAGTAGACTGGCAGCATATCGGGGTCAGGGGGAAAAAGGTGGATCCAACCTGATTGTTGCTGAACTCTCTTGGGTTAGGGATATAGTCTGCATAGTCCTCTTCAGTGGCCAGGGTTTTGTCTCTCTGGGGGGCTGTACCACGATCGCCGGGGTCGGAGGCCCCAGGTTGAGGTCGCCACCCTCCGACTCCATCTCCCCCGGCTCTGGTAGGTGGCGGTAGGAAAGACAGAGGGGGCAGGTAGGAGAGGAGGGGGATGGGGGGGGATTGAGGGGGGGCGTGGGTGTAGGGGGGGAGGGATTGGGGGGGGGAAAGGGTTGGGGGGGGTGGGGAATGGGGGTTAGTGGAGGGGGGTCTTGGCTGTGTTCTAGGCGGCAGTGTGCTGGGGGACTGTTGCTGATTGTCTCGGCGTTTCTCCACTGGGAATGCTGTGCTACGTCGCCAGTTGCCGAGATTGGAGGTAGCAGGAACATCAGGTAGATAGGAGGGCTTGGCCTCTCTATGGGGGGGGGGGGGTGTTCCCTCTGGTTGTCTTCCTCAAGTCCTCGGTGGGTCTGTCGCAGCAGTATGGGCTTTAGGCAGGTTTCGGTGGGGAGCTGGCGCTCCCGGCCCATAGCGGGAGATTAGGTTAGTTGGCTCTAGTGTTGCTTCTGGCTCGCCAGCCGTTCCGAAGCACGGGGGGTCTCAGAGAGGCGGGTTTGTTGGCTGCTCTTGGGGGAGGCTGTTGGGGTTGTGGAGAGGGTATTCCGAGAGCCTTAAGGAAGTCCTGGATATCCTCTGGGTCCACAATGGTTAGAAAGCGTCCATTTCTGGGGACCACCAGTTTGAAGGGGAATCCCCATCTATAGCGGATGCCTTGAGCCCTCAGTATAGTAGTTAAGGGTTTCATGTCTTTGCGCTTGTTGATTGTGAAAGCGGACAGGTCAGCAAAGATCTGCAGGGTGTCTTCTCCAATTTGGATGTCACCCACCCCTCTGCTAGCCGCCATGATTCGCTCCTTTGCGGTATATGTATGCATTTTGACTATGATGTCTCTGCGGCGGTTGGGGCCTGGGGATTTGGGACCCAGGGCATGATGGGCACGGTCCATCAGTAGCTCATGCTCCTGCAGAACCGGGACCAGCTTCAGGAAAATCTTTTTCAGGTATGCTTGTATGGCGTCCGGCAGGATTTTTGCTGGCACATTTCTGATGCGGATGTTTTGTCTCCTCTGTCTATTTTCCTGGTCATCGTGGGCGTCCCTTAGCTCGTTCACGAGGTTACCAAGCCTGTTCACCTCTTCCTCTGTTGTCGATTGAGTGTGGCAGACCTCCTCTACCTTTGCTTCTAGTGTGTCAGCGCGTGCAGTAAGGCTATCTACGTCGGATCTGAGGCCTTCTATGGCTGAAGCCAAATCTTCCTGGAACCCTCGCCTGATTTTATTAAATAGGGCCTCAAAGAAGTCTTTGTGCAGTCCGTGTTCGGGTAGTTCAAATTGGATCTGCTTCGCACTTGTCCCGGCGTGGTCGGGGTCCGCGACGCCCTCTTGGGACTCGGTGGCCGGCTCCATCTGGCGTTGCACGGGTGCAAAGAACTTAGTGACCGTATTTTGGGTACGCTTGTTCTTTGGCAGCATTACGCCTTCTTTGGGGGGCGTCTCCGAAAGTCTGATAGTCCCCTCTTTATTATTTTTATTCCCTTTTATTTTAGGGGGGGGGAAGTGTGAGAGTGTTGTGGAACTTCTGGGGTGTTTCTGGAGCTGCAGAGTATTTATTTATTTATTTGGCTCAATGCAGTGTTACTGGGGAGGTAGGGGGTTGTGGCACACTGAGGCTCCGGCAGCAGTTGGAAGTTGGTGGTTGGGACAAGCAGCTGTATATTTCTTTAAGGGGAGCTGGTGCCTCAGAGGAGTGCTCCTTTAAGATGGCCGCTTCCTCCTCTGCCGCCACGTGGTGGGACCCGCAGTTCCTTCAGTGAGAGGGCACTCTCCCAGGGCTCTCCCCTGCCGGGATCGCCTGTTGGGGTATGCTGCTTGTTTTACTTATTATTTCTGTCTCGGGGGGGCAAGTGGGGACCGCAGCGGGGACCGCAGCGGAGTGATGCTGCTCAGGCTTCCTCACGGGGCCGCGGGAGGTGGCCGCTGGCGCGCTTCAGGCATAGCTCGCGGGGGGGGTTTCCCCGACCCCACAGTCAGACCGGAGTCCGTGGGTCACCCGGAGCTTAGTTCCACCACCTCTCCTACCTCTCGCTCCGTTCCTCCAGACGGCTCCTCCGATTGTGTGTGTGAGGCAGGGGGAGACTTCCACCGGGGGTCGGGGCTCACAGGAGGCCTCCCAGAGCGCCAGTAACCCCTCTCCAAATCGCCGGAAAAGGTCCCTCTTGTGCCCAGTTGGTCTTAGGGGTTCAGGGCTGTAGGGTTTGGGGGGGATTTGTTTATTTAAATGCTGTTTATATGGGTTATACGTTGGAGGGGCCCTGGAGCAAGTCTCTCAGGCAGCCATTCCTCTTGACGTCACAGGAAGTCTCTCTGTTGGAGATATTTTTAAACATACTGTATCTTGTTTCAGGGTTTGAGTGGAGGCGTACAGTAGGGCCCCACTCATACGGTGGGTTTCGTTCCAAGCCGCCGGCGGAAAGCGGAAATCGCCGAAAAGCAAAAAATAGCATTTGCTGTGTCCACCGGTGGTTTCCCGTCTCTCCTATGCCGTCCCAGAGTGCCTCCTCCTGAGCAAACATATTAAATATAGGCCATAATCTCCAAATGGAAAACCTGTGCCAAATAGATCAATCTGCACGGAGCACTCAATTTATTTATACAAAGGAAGTATATTCAGCGCTGGAAGGAAGTATTATTTTGTTTGTCCATAGACAAGGACAATATCAGTAACTCTGTCCCTCGACTTTCTCCTCAATGAATCTTTGATTTTAAATAAACAGAATATATTCATCTTCACTGCATTTTTGTAATAATAATATGGGTTTTTCTCACTCGGCACGGTTTTACCAACTTGTATTCTGTTATACAATGCAAACATCAGCTTATTACAGATAAATCTGACCTATGTGTAACCCTCCCTGCCCAGCTCCCTACTGGAATTCATACGGCTGCTGATGAGGTAGCAAGGTATATTATAATGGGTGCCAATAACTTTTATAGCACAACTATCATTTCTTCCTGTTCCCTAACACAGGAACCGGCCATGCATATATTAACAACGTTGCACTGTATTTTACATCAGACATACATAAATATGGTTCATCCATCAGTGCTTACTCTTAACAGTTGAATCGAGGTACATATCTTATTACGTTACTGTGCTAAGACTTGGGCCCCCCTCATTGGTCTGGGACATCTCTTCTCATTATCTCAGTACTACTAGGCCATTGGGGATTCCTGTATAAATAACCCAATACCTTGACCTTCATGGTAACTGCCCCTTCCACTTCAGCCTAAGAAGAATGTCAATGCAGATCCGTGGTTAGAGCCAATCCCCCGACATCCGGGAATCCTTGTTACTGTGGCCCGCTGTCACATGCCATTGCAATTAGCAACTGTTCTGGACTCCCTTAGTTTTCTCTAGGGATCCTAACTACAAGATTACTATCATGTCTATAACATAATAAAGTAGGGGGGGCAGGTCTTAGTCGATCACCTTAAGAACATGGGTGTCTACTCTCCCCGAGGCTCCTTTCCTCATGTCCTCCTGGAACTTCCATTCTAGAAGGATCCCTACTCCTTAAATACCCATGCATGATGTCAGAATCCCCATAGCAACCCAGGGTGGGACCCAACAATGCTAATAACCCTTTGGAGGGGAATACATAAGGAAAAATACTGAACTATGTACTGTATTACAACTACCCCAGTGGATTCTGTAGATCCTACTTACATACATTATCCTTTAAAAATTTAAATAAACAACAAAGTAATTTCATTTTAACAGGGCCTTTAACACCTTGTACCTGCTCAGACATAGAATAAAATGATCCAAAAGGAGAAAGTACGGAAAAGCAAAACAAAACCTTTTGTGTATTTACAACACCATTACGTATGTATTCATTTCCTACACCAGGCTACCTAACCTTGATTCTGAAGTTATTTATACACCTCTATCTTACAAACAGCAATATGTGTTACTAAAGAGAGCCCCACTTGTCTCATACTATAGATTCCTTATATCACCACTGCCTCATACTCCTACACATAGAATTAGGAATTCAGAAACCTAGCCCCACTAGAGAGAATACACCAAGGTAATCCAAAAAAGGTTCCTTAAAATATGTACAGTATGCATGGTGCATCAAACCAGCACCTGTCCTGCTCAGCAGATTGTGGCAGCTGAACCGAGTGGTTAGGTTGGAAGAAAGGACCCCAAAAAATGCAGCATAAGGACAGATAAACGCATCACAAAGGTTAAGATTTCTTAAAGCCCTTAACAAGTGTCAACACGAGGTTCCAAGATTAATGATATATCCAAGCAGCATCATTTCTACTAAGGCATCTTTCATGGCCATTAAGGTGCTACAAGAAGTTGGTGGCGTTGCTGCTTTAAAGCAGAATACGTGGCTTTGTCATTTTCATGGGTAATTCCTTACATAATCAGTATGTAAATTAAGTGAACTGCAATTTGTTTCATTAACTCCGTTATAGCTGACTGTAAAGCCAATTTAGCTTGTTAAAGACTTTTTTGACTAAGGCTCATCTTATTAATTTAGTATGCCCTTGTGAGCTTACACTGTTCAGATTTTATCTAAACTTCGATTGCATGAGTTAACAATAGAATTTGCAATGGTAAAGTAGATTTAATTACTAGCATTTCAATAAAAGACTTTCAAAAACTCTTTGAAAAGCAGAATAAAAGGCTGCCAACTTTCCCATTTACCCAGAAAATATATTAAAACTGTTTCTTTTCCATGGCAACAGCAAAAAAATTATTAAACACATTCTAGAGTGTTGATATCTCCATATTGACAAGGTCATTGACAGGGGGGAAAAAGTGCAAATTGATTTTTTTTCTTCCCTCTGCAAATGCTATTACCGGAAGGTTAAAAATATTCTAGCGTCTCACAGTGTGAGCTGTCTGCTTCCATTTTCAGAGGTAGACTGATTAAAAAAATGTGTTCAGTCTCTGGATCACTCCACAGTGCATTCACAGCTTTTACTTTCTCTCTTACAACATGTAAAATGTATGCATTTACGATACTTTTATGCAATAAACAATGGTCAAAAGACCTCATTTAAGCCTCAAGTTTATTCGCATTTCACGGCGTTTGCAAATAACGTTTTTGTTTCATATGTGAGGCAATATTCACAATAATTTTTCCTTTTTGTTTTTTTTTATGCTCAATCAGCATTAAAATGTGAACACGGTCCTGAAAGCTGACACTGAAAAGCATGCCTCTGCCAGCCATTTCTGTGTTTACTCTGCTTATGCTTACAGTATGTTGAGGCAGAGAAGTCAATACTCCTCTTGCATTTAAAATGTATATATAAAGAGGGGCTCTTTGCATTATAGCAGCAGTGTTTTCTAAGGCTGAGTCCCCGCTGGCGCTGAGCACGCTCATGCTTGGAGAGCGCTCCAAGCATGAGGGCCGGGTGTCCTGCATGTACGTGCGCGGGGGAGGAGGGGCATTGCGGGTAGTTGAGCGCGCGGGAAAGTATAGTTTTTTGTTTACTTAAGCGCCGAGCTCGGGTGGGCGGGTGTGCCTGCGCACAAACGTGCGCGCACAGCGTGAGCGGGGACTTACATATAGCTATATATATAAGTAACCGCCGCAAGCGCCTCCCGCTCAGCGCTAGCGGGGACGCAGCCTTAGTTGTAACAAGAAACAAGTTGTAACAAGAAACAACCCTCTTTTCAGCGGCAGACATTTTCTTTGCCAAATATTTTCTGCATGTATTTTATTGTTGTTGACTTGGCATTAAACATCCTTTTCTTTTGTGCATATTGATTAGTAGCTGGACATCAGGTCATATAGTTTGTTTACTTTCTCTGCAGTTATGTCTAGGGCACATTAATGATGTCATCGTGAGTGTGACCTAGGGGAAGTAAAACTGCATGGGAAAGAAACAAGATTAATCAAATTAGAGTGTTTTCCTGTCATTATTAAAGAGAAAGAATACCCAAAAAAAAGAGGGAGCAGCAGAAAATATGCTAAAGTTGTGAACTTGTTGATTTGGGTTATCTTTTTAACATTTAAAACACAACAATAACAAACTGTTCTGTAACGGTTGGAATTCTGTACACATTCTCTCTGTTCTGCCGACACGTGGAGTGCTTTGTCGAGAGATGTCATTTTTCAAACAAACCTGAGGTGGCACTGCCATTGACATCATCATTTAGTGTTAATTAATAATATGCAGCTTTGGATTACAAGGACTCATTAAAATAATGCTACATTAGCAATGGACCGGCACTAGAGAAGCGTCATGTCTAGTAAGAGATGATTTGATTTGAGAATTGAAGCATTAAAATAAGGCCTCGGTGCACTACGATAAGCAAAGAGGTAACAACTGATTTTACACCATGCTAATTCAACAGCTATATATTTAACTACGTTGGATGCTTACTGGGAAGAATCCAAACTGCAAACGAGAACAACCCACTTTGTATGTTAGTCCCTTAAATTCCCTTAAAGTTGCTAACAATGAACAGATATGAACATGGCATGCACCTGCAACACGTAGGGGCTGTTTATTTCCAGGCTACAACTCCCATGACAATTGGCTCACATACTGTAGCTGTATCAACAGTCAAGACATAGATGCCAGTTTTGTAATCCTTGGACATGTGTTTCTGAGATGGTTTAAATTAGGCGTCCCAGTGGTGGGGAGTCAAACACATTGTAAAACACTGACAATTAATCCAACTAGAGAACACTCTGCAGATCACAATATTGTTCCAGATATAACCAAAAAATGTATGACACTAACTTGCTGGAACTTACAGTACTTGAAATACCCCATTAAAACACTAACTTTTTCTCCTCTGGTGTTCCTGTTGTCAACACCATCTCAGATACTAATGGCCAGCGTTAAATTAAGTTAACGTCACGTTTAGAGGTGGGCTAATTTCCTGCCTAAATCCAAATTCGACGTGCATTTGCTGATTCCTTTGTTTTGCGGATCAGTCTCAAAATGGCTGATTTGTTTTTTCCCCCGATAACTGAAAATCCAGCCAATGGATTGCAAAAATCCGAGTAGATTATTTGGAATCCACCATTTTAAATCCAAAGTAGGATTTGAATAGTTGAAGTGATGGTGGTACTCCATATAGCCCCCTCAAAATAAATTAGGGAGAGATGCCAATGCTGAAAATGAGCACTTCTAAGGTTCCCTGGGAGATATGCTAATGGCTATTAAAAATGTATATTTAATTGAGTCACCACACACTATCTAAAAGGATTTCCATAAGAACAATATTAAGTTAGCAAGCATAAGGCACCAAGTGTCAGATCCAACAGGTTTAGAACCATACAGTCTCTGTTATTCATTTGTATTTACAGTATTTTGATCCAGAGGAAGGCAATCAAAAAAATCCAGTGAAACATCATCCAATGCTGCCTCATAAGGGGACAATTTAATTATTTCCCGACTCCAAATAATGGCAATCATATTTCTCCCTGAATCAAATATCCTTCCCATGTTTACATATTTGGTATATACCTTTCCTTTCTAAGGATAAGTCCAACTTTTTTTTAAAGATATCTATTGTATCGGCCATCACAGTCTCCATGGGTAATGGATTCCACATTTTAACTGCCCTTACTGTAAAGAACCCTTTCCTTTGTTGCTGGTGAAATCAGATTTCCTCCAACATTGAGGGATGACCTTGTGTCATTTGTACAGCCCTTGGGATGAATTGTTTTGAAAGCTCCTTGTATTGTCCCCCGAATATATTTGTATATAGTTATCATATCCCCTCTTAGATATCTCTTTTCTAATGTAAACAAATCTAAATTAGTTAGCCTCTCCTCATAAGTCAGATTTTCCATCCCCATTATTCATTTGGTGGCTCTTGTCTGCACGTTTCTAGTTCCATAATGTCTTTTTTATGGAGTGGTGCCCAAAAGTGTTCTGCATATTCAAGGTGTGGTCTTACTAATGCTTTATAGAGTTCCATAATTATGCTTACTTCCCTTCCATCCATTCCCCGTTTAATGTAAACGTAGCCCCCAGCTATATTTCTCTGACCTAGTATTGTAAGTCCTGGTAATAGCAGGCAGTGCTAGTGTAAATCCCCTCTCACATGGCCTGTGAGTCTGACTTTCCCGAAGATACAATGTTGCAAGTGCTTGAAAACAGTTGGAGTCATGTGCCAGGGGAGTGGGCTGCTCTTGTGGAACATGCCCAGTTTATGGGGCAGAGGTGTTAGTCACACTCCTAGTTTTAAAAGGGACTCCCATGCTAATTAGTTCAGTTCTGGCTGTTCTGCCTTACCCCTTAGAGGATAAGGGTGTGGTTCTGCCCAGCCCTAGCCATGGGTTCTGTTCCACTTCTACTCCTTAGGGAGTGGCTGTTCTGTTCTAGTTCTATGCTAGCCATAGGGATGAGGGTGTCCATGACTGGTCAACGAGGAAAGCCAAAACTGGGGGGTCCAGCGAGCTATGCTCTGACCCTAGCCATATTAAGTGTAACGAGTGCTCGCGACAAACAGGACGGGACCACAAGACCGAGGTGGGGATTAGTAAACACCGACTCGAAGTCGAGAGGCCACGTCCGATGTGCAGGTTCTTTGTCGTGTGTCCGGGTCAGGGTAGAAGAAGTCAGGTAGTAGGTATACTCGCCGTGGTCAAGGGTAGGAGACTGGAGGGTAGTAGGGGTGATGTAGCCGAGGTTGAGGGTAGCAGAAGGCAGTGTAGTAGGTATCTAAGCAATTAAAAAGAAATAGGAGTATAAAACTCCCTAGCGGCGCCACTTCAGCCGAATCCAGCAGTAATACAATTGTAATTCTTTCTTTGTAATACTTCTCAGGGACGTCCCATATGTGGAATTTAACCCTTTGTTGCCTCACAATAAATGACAGTGTTAGAGTCTCCCCAAAAGCCTCCGACCCGAGGAATATCTTGCATGGGGTAAACTCATAAATAAAATGAACTCACTGTTTGAGAGGATGGGCTCCTGGACGTCAGCGTGCTCCAACCGGGATAAACATGGATAGTGGATAGGAGAAGAACTCAGGCGGTGCATCTGCTCCCGAGAAGAAATGTTGCAGACCGGGACTCTTTACTGGTAAATAGCTTTATTGGCACATAGCAGCCGAAAAAAACACACTCTTACGCGTTTCGCGCGTCACTCCACGATTTATCAAAGAGAATATACACTTGTAAACAAGACACCTTAAAATACCCATACTTCCCTGTAGTGTAGCCAGTGGGGGCCGTATATTTAATTTATTCCGCCTACTCAAGATTAAAACTCCTCCCCTCTAAAGCTGGGGGCTGAGGAGGTACATGCGTCACTGCTTAAATTTATTCCACCTATTAAAGATTAAATCTCTTCCCTTCCAAAGGTAGGTGCTGAGGAGGTACATGCGTCACTACTGGGAAAAACGGACAAACATAGAACAAATAGCTATATGGGAGATCGTAACTTTGTTAGATATAAACACATATATAACAAACAAAAATCATTTGCTAGATACCCATTTCATAGTTAACCTTCCCATAGCTCTAAAACATAAGCTAATAAAAAACTTTACGGGTGACATTAATCTAACAGAAAATTACCACAATGATATATATTAAAAACATAATGAAAATTATTTATCACAAACTCACAATGGCATAAAGGATTTTGTAATTTAGCAATGCAGATGGTAACATTATCTTACTCCCTGGTATATAACTCAATTCAAAGAACAATACATGGTTTTATTGCATAACATATATTATTAATTATCATTATTAATAATATCAAAGTTTTTAACTCATTCCCACAAAGAAGTGAATGTCAAGCAGAAAAAACTCTATAAACATATAAAATTCTTTTTAGAGATATTCAATATCAATGATATATTAAGAAGAAATGTATATCAAACAGAATAATATTTTAACTATATGAAAAATATATTTATTCATGAAAGGTAAAAAGAGGGAAGGGGGGAGGAAAGGAAAGGAAAGGGGGGAGGGGGGGAGGGAAAGGAGAGAAGGGGGAAGGAAAGGGGTGGAGGGGGGAAAAGAGGGGAGTGAGGAAAGGGAATTGAACAAATCAAACCATTAACGAGAGGAGGGGACAGATTAAGGTTACTTAACCAGAGAGAAATGTTGTGGATTTTTCTGTTAGACACATTCAGTCCATTAGGAATGAATGTAGACTGGGAACTCCAACATTTTTTATAAATCAATTATCAATATTAATGTTGTCCAGATTACATACATACATTTATAGAATTTCTTCTTCTCCTCTTGAATAGGTGGAATAAATTTAAGCAGTGACGCATGTACCTCCTCAGCCCCCACCTTTGGAAGGGAAGAGATTTAATCTTTAATAGGTGGAATAAATTTAAGCAGTGACGCATGTACCTCCTCAGCCCCCACCTTTGGAGGGGAGGAGTTTTAATCTTGAGTAGGCGGAATGAATTAAATATACGGCCCCCATTGGCTACACTGCAGGGAAGTATGGGTATTTTAAGGTGTCTTGTTCACAAGTGTATATTCTCTTTGATAAAGTGAGGAGTGACGCGCGAAACGCGCAGGAGTGTGTTTTTTTCGGCTGCTATGTGCCAATAAAGCTATTTACCAGTAAAGAGTCCCGGTCTGCAACATTTCTTTTCGGGAGTAGATGCACCGCCTGAGTAGTAGGTATCCAGGCTGAGGTCGAGGTACAGGTGAACTGTAAGGGAAGACAAGGCACAGCACAGCAAGGCAGGACAAGGTATAACAGAGTGCTTGTGACCAGCACAGCGTCACAAGAAAGAAACTGCAGAGGCAAAAACTAAGCATATAAATCATATAAAGGCTGAATAGCCAATCAGTGAACTGCTGAACAGCAGGGACTGATAGTGAAACCAAAGCCCTGATTCGTTGCTGTGCAGTGTGCACACAGCAGGTGCTGATGAGGTAAAACTGCAGCAAGTCTGAATCAAACGTTGGAGCAGAGCCTGCGCTCGATTCTCACATCCAGCAAGCTGCAAGGGAGCTACCTACTCTGGTTTAAGTAGGGATCAGAAAGGAAGTTCACCTCTCTTGCAAGAGAAGGCCTACAATTGTTATATGGAGTTTGCCGTGAGTACAACCAATAAATTCCTTCTGCACTGTTGCTGGCACTCCAGTGTGGTTCCTGTTCTATATATGAGTTTCTGTCACAGGGCACTTGCCTGTGGCGAACGGGCGAGTGCATTTGTTAAGGCCTGATGATGATTAACATGTATCTTCAAAGCACAAAAATATAACGGTCATGTTAGTGGGGACAAAAACACTGTCTCAAACTACAGGCCAATCTCTCTTCTCCCAATACTATCCAAAGTCATGGGAAAATGTGTTCACTCCCAATTAAGCGACTAATATACAAAGACAAGTTTCTCTAGCCAGTTCCAATCTGGCTTTCGCCCCAAACACTCCACGGTTACTACCCTCCTAAAAGTTTGCAATGAGATCCAGTGTGGAATGGAACTGGGACAAATTACTGGTGCAATATTCCTAGATTTTGCAGAGGCTTTTGATATTGTTGATCATGTTATCCTGCTTAACAAACTCCAGAGCTCTGGAATAGGGAAGCATGCTTTAAACTGGTTTCATTCCTACCTATCAGGTAGATCCCAACATGTGTACATCTCAGGCTCTAACTCCAACACCTTGGATATCACCTGCGGTGTCCCGCAAGGCTCTGTTCTAGGGCCCCTACTCTTCTCAGTGTTCATCAATGATCTTCCCACAGCTTGTAAGGGAGCTTCAATACAGATGTATGCAGATGACACAATCTTATATGCATATTGCCCTAGCCTCTCCAACCTTGAACATATACTTCAATCTGACTTTTTGAGACTTGAATATTCGATTTCCCAAAACAAACTGTTTTTAAACACTGACAAGACTGTAACAATGGTATTTTGGGACCAAAGCTAAATTTTTGAAGCTTCCAATGAATGAGCTCCAGTTCAGAACCAACGCCAATACCATCCTAGCCCCTATTACGTGTTTCAAATATTTGGACATATGGTTTGACTCCCATCTAACATTTGGGATGCACATTGATACCCTGACATCCAAATCCTATGCCAAACTAGGTGTACTTTATAGGAAAAAATCCTCCCCAGGTCAGAAAGCACATTGCACAGCAGATGCAAATGTCAATTATATACTATGGGGACATAGTACACGACTCGGCACCCGAAACCCACCTTAGCATACTTGATACCCTCTACAATTCAACAATCTATCCAGCTGCTCCTCCTTCTCTTACCATGCACCCCACGACTGGAACAGTCTACCCGAGACTCTCACTGCCGCCACCAGTCTAAGTTCTTTCAAAACTAAAGCTGTCTCACATTTTAATCTGGTCTGTAACTGTAACATACGCCTACAACATATATTATCTCTTACTGTGCATGGAATGTCTTGTATATATTGTATAGCTGTGCTCACTTAATGTAATAATGTATTTGTAACCATGTATCTATCATCATAACTCTGTGCCCAGGACATACTTGAAAACAAGAGGTAACTCTCAATGTATTACTTCCTTGTAAAACATTTTATAAATAAATAAATAACATTATGTAATGTTTTCGACAGGAAACAGCAGTTCATGATAAAGAGATACAAAATCCCTTTTCCCCTAACAGCGGCGGTTTACAAAGGTCTGTTAAGGTTAACGCAGGGATTTAATGGGACGTTAGTTAAGTTGCACCTAGAGGTGCCATTGATCCCATCCAGACCCTGAAACATGGGTTTTGGAGAACACGAAAGAAGATTAAAAGTATATTCAAATAATTGAAATGAGCAAATTTCCCAGGTGTGTTCAGTTTTGTTCACAGGAGTCTCTCTACATATTGTATAAAGGCGTGTTTGTTACATACCCTCTCTCCCTCCCCTAACCCCCATTAATCTTGTTACATGTTATCGGCACTGATTTAATGGAGTTCTGTGGATGTGGCCCCAAGGGCCTTACTCAATATATTCCGAAGTAGCCGACTGCACTGTTATTGGCAGAAAACGCCCCTTGACTTCAATTTGAGTTTTTACCCGACAAGACACTAAAGGGTCATTTCGGGCTATATTGATTTACCCCCTAAAGAGGCTAATTGATTGATTCTGAGAAAATTCAAGGCCATATCTGGAAGTATCTTTCTGTGCAAGTTCATCTTGTTAATAGATTTGTCACTTTCAGGACATGTGCTACTAAAATTGATTAATCTGTCTTCCTTTGCAGTTTTTTTTTTTAAATTTATTTTGTATTCCACAGAATAGACTTTCTCAATGCATCTATTAATTTGTCACAGGTGAACGTGTATTCTTGACTAAAGGTAGACAATATTCATAATAGACATCTCATATACTTCTGTGGGCTAGTCAGACCTGTGAACAAACATTGTACCCGTGATCTAAACCATTAAATTAATCTATTGATTAGATTAGTTTTCTGCTTTTGGACGTACTTTGCATTTTCTAATCAGACTTCATTAAATTTGCATTGCGGCACATTATCGTCCATTAAAGAGGCTGAATTTGAACTTTTCATTACACATAAGCATTAGTAGCGAGCTACTTACACTTTCAGTTCTTAGAGATTGAGGCTGACATATTGCTGTAATTGAATTTTGCATGCCAATTCCACCCTTATGTATAAAAATAGAACCGATTTCCCTGACTGTTATTACATCTCAGACTGTCTCACGAAAAACAAAGAAGATGCCCCTGCAAATACAACAGATTTTCACATTTCTTAATTCAGTTATATAAATGCATGTTTTGTAGGTCAACATTGAATATATGGTCAGTTTAATATATGGGTCATACACTGTATGTTAGGAGCGATCCTTTTTATATTTTTTTAGGAAAATAAACAAAATATTATCTTTACTGTATGCTTTTAATATCCAGAGACACTTCCATTGCTGAATCTGGTACAGTGGTTTTCAACTTTTTTTTTTGTTATGAAATCCTATAATTATATTGTGAAATTCTGTGGAACCCCAACCCTCTCTAATAGCATGCCTGAGATCAGATGCATTGTAAGGAACCCCAAACCTCTCTAATAGCACGTCTGAAATCAGATGCACTCTAAGGAACCCCAACCCTCTCTAATAGCGCGTCTGAGATCAGATGCATTGTAAGGAACCCCAACCCTCTGACATAGTATATGGCTCGGCACCTCAAACCCACCTTAGCAAACTTGACACCCTCTACAATTCAATTAGTCGTTTTGTTCTCCAATGCAACTACAACACACATCACTGCAAAATGCTCAAAGAACTAGATTGGTCATCACTAGAGTCTAGGCGCAAAGTTCACCTTTCCTGTCTTGCCTTTAAATTCTTCATGGGCAAGCTACCCAGCCATCTGAACAAGCTCCTCACCCCTACCACTTGCAGCACTCATCACCTGAGATCAGACTCCAAAAGACTGTTCATGGTCCCAAGGCTCAACAAAGTATCCGGACGTTCCTCCTTCTCCTACCGTGCACCCCAAAACTGGAACAACCTACCAGAGACTCTCACATCCAACACCAGTTTAAGTTCTTTCAAATCTAAGGCTGTCTCACATTTTAACCTGGTCTGTAACTGTTTCACACGCCCATAATATTTATTATCTTTAACTGCGCATGCAATGTCTTGTATATAATGTATACCCTGTTCATTTATGTAACTATTTGTAACCATGTATTATTTGTCTTAACTCTGTGCCCAGGACATACTTGAAAACGAGAGGTAACTCTCAATGTATTACTTCCTGGTAAAATATTTTATAAATAAATAAAATAAATAAATAATAGTGCGTCTGAGATCAGATGCAATGTAAGGAACCCCAATTTTTTATTTTTTTTCCTTTATTGGGGACTTGTAACAAGAATACAGAAAATAATAGCTTTGTATAATTAGCAGTGAAGTCATAAGCATCTGACTGCACCCCAACTCTCTTTAATAGCGCATTTGAGATCAGATGCATTGGAAATACTTCTGCATTTGGTACAATTTTCCAATGACCTGAAAATTGCAGGAAACCCTTTAGGGAAACCCAGGGAAAACACTGGGCTAGACAAATGAGTTGTGGAGCTTGATATTATTGTACTGTACTGTTATTGTGCACTTATGCACTTGGATTACTGAGTGCCATCATATTCAATGGCAATGATGACATTTATAATGACATGTCAATAATGACATCTATTCAGAAACTATAAGGGAGCCAATACACATCTCTAGGAGTTGCTTTTGATACGCTGCCCTATGGGTTTTAGGCTTTGAATCCAGGATGCCCTGTAAGGTGTAGCCGCTTGCTCTGTTTCTGGCTTGGGGACTTGTGTGATATAAATTCAACTTTAGAAAATGAAATAGATCCTTTCCTTAACATAATGTACAGAAATATACACTATGAAAATATTTGGCATATCTGGAGCCGCAATGCTTATTACAATTTGACAGACCATTCAGATGTTTCTGTTAATGAGCGACGTTATGTGGCTATACGGTGCATGTTGCATATGAACTTACAGTATGTGACGACTTGAGATTGAACGCTCAGTGAACGTTGTCCAAACATGCATCCTTTCACTGCTCTCTAATTCTGTTAACCAAGTTCTTTGTCTCTTGTGGATAAATAACAGACGGTATACTTCATTTTAAAAGTACAGAATTTTTTGGGTATGTTTTTAGTATTAACTGCTGTTTCCCACTTGCTGAAAAGCCATAAAATGACATTCTGAGTCATCATGGAGATTCATTTTTTTTAAGGCTTTTGTGCAATTAATACAAATAATCTCTGACCTGGAAGACAGGATGGCCATCATTTTGTAAAAGCAATCTTTAAATCAATCCCCGAGGGCCCTATCAAACATCACGAGGTACCGGTTCAATTGGTTTGAGAAAAGATTTAGTTTTAGAAAGCGGTTTTGCGTTTACTTTTGATGGAAACCTTTTCAGTGACTTCTGAGCAAACGGCTCCTTATAAAATGTAAAGATATTCACAAGGATCATACAGTCGTGTGCATTTGGATTGGATTCAATGGCACAAAAAAAAAACGTTAGTTTGAAGTACAAAACCTCATGTCTTTCGAATGAAAAGGATCCACTTCAAAAAGAAAGACATTTGAATCCTGACTTTGTATGGGACTTTTCAAATGCAGCTCTAAATGAATTGATAGGCGGTGGTGAATTTTAACGGGTAGCTGGTTGGTAAGAAATATTTTATGAGCTGTTTCCTTTTGTTGTCCCGCAGACGCCAAAATACAAAGCCACTAAAATCCTCAGAAATACTTTTCTGCATCTTATCTAGATATGAAAAACCTACATTCCTACCTCATTTTTAAGGTGTAATATTTTTTGCATGAACACACCGCCAAGTCAGCTTGAAGGATTAGAATATTGGAGGAAATACTGTATATTTTTGGGGCGGGGGGAGTTATCTGTCTTTACAGCATCAAACTAAATATAAATCCACCCGCATCCAGTATTTTCAGTTCTGTAAGTGGAAACTGTGCAGCTGATTTAAATATGTGCACAGTTAGTTTTACATTGTGTGAGCCTTGTCTAGAGGCAACAGAGGATTAATTATCACTGCCACAGTTTTCCTTTTCATTTCCTTCACGTTTCCAGTGGGAATATTGGCACACAGGATGCCGCACCAGAAATCCAGCACATAATTACACCAATGTATTTCAGTAAATATTTTAGTGGACGTTTTATTATTGATCTGCATACTGATTTTATTTTCAGGGAAGTGCATGCAGTATGTTAAATACAGTGGTGTTGAGGGGGGAGGAGGAAGGAGGGAGATGGTCTACTTCCTGTTTTGTTATGCTGTAGGTAAGAAAAGTCACACTGATAGAGCAATGTTTTCTTTGATAACAAACACCAGGCACGCAACACAATATCCTTTAATTGCTGCTTGTCAGAAATAGAGAGATTAGACCCTAACCTGATAGAACGAGAAGTGCATGGACTGATCTGTACCCTGAGGTCTCATGGAATGTATTTAAACCATAAAGAAGGATGATTACACAATAACAGCCAAGGTTCAGGGAGTTTGGGCAGATAACCCAGGAGATTTCTAAAATTGCAGTTGACTTACATTGGGATTAGGGAAATCATTTCAAGGAGAAAGAAAAATAGCATTTTTCCTTTAACTAAAAATGAGTCTCGCAGTTAGTCAACAAGCACACAATCAAATCCTTCTTAGGCTGTGTCCTTAGTCAGCACGACTGGCAGTAAGGCAATGAGCATGGCCATAGAGCGCGCGTGCAGGAGAGCGACGGGGTGGCCGATTTTCCGTGAAACAACATATTTTGTCGGGCGACGGCTGGGTCACGTGCGTGGTTCAGCCAATGAGGGCGAAGCACTCAAGTGACATCACGGGCACGCCTCCGTAAGGAAGGTACTGTGAATCACAGCTGATCTTGGATGCCTCCCCTTCGCGTCTCTTCCTCCAGATCCCTATACCACAATTCCCACAACTTGTACTGCTTCAAGAAACCTCATGTTGGAATGTGGGACACTACTTATGCCAGCAAGATTATGTGATCTAGATCCTCAGTAGCCGGATCAACTTTAGATATCAACGTCGGGCATTATTTCATGTCATGGTAAGTACGCCATTAAATACCCAGCTACCAAGTTGTCAACTTAAAATGTCAGGTTGATGATATTTGATGGTAACGCTACTTCTAAAATCTCTATCACAACGAAAGTCCATTTGGTAATTTGTGTTGATATTTTGCTTTAACGGTAGCTTAGTTTGCACCTTTACAATGATAACTTATTTGACCTTTCATGGTAGCACAGTATTATTGTAACACAACTTTTGCACCTTTTAAGGTGCTAACCAGAGTGAATCAGCAAGTTATTTGTAACAATTAATGCGACTGGTATTCTGCTTGTAAGAAATCTTTACAGCTAGAAGACACCAAACATGAAACAAATAAAAAGCATGCAGAGAAGCAACTGTTTGCTTAAGTCAAAATATATTCCTCTATTGGCCAAAGCTACAGCACAATTAACATATTCACTGCTTCAACTATGCCGAGCCATTCCCATTGATGTACAAACAGATGTAGCAAGACCTAGCGGGTGCTGAAAAAATATGGGAAAACCGGGGGCCCATCGCGGCCACAAGAACAGCACATTTGTGGCCCGGTAGGATTAACGCTGAGGGGGTCCATGCTTTTGAATGGGACAGCGCAGCATTTAATATTTTTGGGCCAGCTACAGGGAGAGAACACTGGTCCTCACCTTTCAGATGAGCTGCGCAGCCATCTCTCCGTCTGCAGCCGTGTCCCCGCGCTGAAGGTAAGATGCAGGGCTGTGTTTCCTTCCCCCTGGATGATGTAGAAGCCCTTATATTGATCTCTACATCTTGAGGGGGAGGCTATATGGCCATATTTGGTCATCAAGGGGGCTGGACAGGACAAGTCTAGCCCTTTGATATGGCCATATAGCCTCATGATGTAGAGCAGCGGTGCGCAAACTGGGGGGCGCGAGACTAAGTGCGGGGGGCGCTGGGTTTACAGAGGGGTTTTCCCCGTACGCTTCCCGAAGACACTTAAATTAAGGGCCGGGGGAGCTGCAGAGCCTCTGTAAACCTAACTTACCTTGGCTCCGGCGGCTTCTCACATGCGTCTACATTGCAACGCAGCATCAAATGACGTTGCGAGGTCAATGTGACATCATGACGCTGGAGCCGACGCCGGAGCGGGGGTGCAAAGGTGAGGGGACCGCCGGCAGGGGGGCACAGGGAAAAAAGTTGTGCCCCCCTGATGTAGAGATCAATATAAGGGCATCTACATCATCCAGGGCAAGAGAGTACAGTACAACCCTGCATCTTACCCTCAGAGCTGCAGGGACACGACTGCAGACTGGGAGACGGCTGCACCGCTCATCTGAAAGTTGAGTAACGATATTCTCTCCCTGCAGATGGCCCAAAAAGATTAACACTGCGGGGTCAGATTCAGGAGCATGGACCACCACAAGATTAACCCTCCCGGGCAGCTTACAATTCTCAGAATCGCGAGAACTGTAGCCGCAGTGCAGCTGCACGGGAACAATGACAATTGTGGCACAGGGAACAGTAAGTCCTGCTATATTTATTTATAAACAACACACAGACCCCCACCAAGCTCTTTTTGGGAACCCCTGAACCCCCATAAAATATATATGTATATAAGTGTCAAAAGGGAGCTATTGAGCTTGGCAAATCTATACAACAAGCAACAGAAAAGCCCAATGGTACATCCAATATGACAAAAATACACAATAAAATACTTATATATTCTCTTGAAAAAGGGTCATTTAGTTTAACCCTTTGGCCAAAGCATTGTAAGCCTGTGAGCCACGACAAGGCAGACCCAGTTCACAGGTCCTAACATTACCAGATAAAATACTAATATACCTCTATTAGGAGGGAGAAAGACCAACTTTGGATCTATATCCAGTTAAATGAAAAGGACCTGCTGACTTGGGAAGTGGGGAGGGGTCCTTTTCATTTATACCGCGCCCACATTGTATACAGCGCTTTACACAAGGTGTGTGTGGAGTGGGAGTGTATACCAATGGAAGGTGTAGAAATGTACACCATCTTACATTTCTACACCTACCATTGGTATACACTCCCACTCCACACACACTTTGTGTAAAGCCCTGTATACACTGTGGGCGTGGTATAAATTTATATTTACATATATACACACACACACTCTTACATCACCAACATTCAGGGACCTTTTAACACTTCAAGTCATAAAATCGCATACTCTACAGTGTGGAGGGATAGGCTTCAATCACAGATCACATTCCAGTATGCACTGTTTTTAAGTAAAAACCCTTTCGGCTAACACGGTACAGACACACACACACACACACACACACACACACACACACACACACACACACACACACACACACACACACACACACACACACACACACATATATATATATAGAGGTATCAGTACCGTGTTAGCCGAGCTTCAATAATCAAAAAATAAATAGATGATACCGTTCTGTGGCTAACAAAATGCTTTTATTTGTGTGAGCTTTCGAGATACACTGATCTCTTCTTCCGGCGATGTTACAATGAATGAAGCAAGCAAAAGGTATACTTAACAACAGTGTCTATTGGAATGTTATCTGTGCTGGTCCTTCCCCCGGTGTGGATGTGTTTTATGGCTAGAGGTGTCAAAAGGTTCCTGAAAGCAAGTGATGTAAGAGTGTGTGTGTGTGTGTGTGTATGTATATATATATATATATATATATATATATATATATATATATATATAATATATATATATATATATATATAACAATACATATAAAAAAACAATACATATAAAACTCACCCAAATACATATAAAATAAGACCCCAATGCATCTAAAAAAAATACCCCAATACATCTACAAAAGACCCCAATACAACTTTGTTTAAAGAGCCCAATCATTAAAAAAATAAAACAACACATACAGTATAAAAAAAAACCACCCATATACATAGAAAAAATACCCCAACCCATATAAAAATACCCCCAAGCCCCCAATACATATACATATACCCCCAAGACCCCCAATACATATAACAATACCCCCAAGCTCCCCAATACATATAACAATTCCCCTAAGCCCCCCAATACATATAAAAATTCCCCCAAGCCCCCCAATATATATAAAAATATCCCCAAGCCCCCCAATGCAGACTTACCTTGAGTCAAGCCGGGCCTGGTGTCTGCAGGAGTCTGCTGGCTGGGGAGGAGGCCTGGCCGGTGCTGCAAATTTCCCCTGACCTCTGGCAAGGCCCTGCTGCCAGTCGCGGCCAGGCCCGACTCTCAGCTGCCTGCAGGACCTTTCCTCTCTCTGTCCCACAGCGCGAGCTTCCACTGCTGTCGCACGCTGGGGCTCTGACATCAGTGTGCGATGCACCGGAAGCTGGGCCAAGCTTACTTCTGGCGCGCTGACATTAGAGCCCTGTCGCGCGCCGGTAATGGAAGCTCGTCGGCGTGGGACAGAGAGAGGAAAGGTCCTGCAGGCAGATGTTGGGGGGAATATGCAGCGCCCGCCGGGCCCCACCCAGGTGGGCCCGGGACACCAGCCCTGGCGGTCCCTCCCTCTCGATGGCCCTGAGTGTTGGTTCTGATCTGGAGCTCATCATTGGAAGCTTTAAAACTGTAGCCTTGGTCCCAAATACATTGTAACAGTCTTGTTCGTGTTTAAAAACAGTTTGTTTTGGGAAATCGAATTTTCAAGTCTCAAAAAGTCAGACTGAAGTATGTGTTGAAGGTCAGAGAGGCTATGGCTGTGTGCATATAAGATTGTGTCATCTGCATACATGTGTATTGAAGCTCGCATACAAGCTGTAGGAAGATCATTGATGAGCACTGAGAAGAGTAGGGGCCCCAGAACAGAGCCTTGTGGGACACCACTGGTGAAATCCAAGGGGTTGGAGTTAGCGCCTGAGATGGGCACATGTTGGGATCTACCCGATAGGTAGGAATGAAACCAATTTAAAGCATGCTTCCCTATTCCAAAGCACTGTAGTTTGTTAAGCAAGATAACATGATGAACAGTATCAAAAGCTATATCTGTACAGAGTCGTGTTTTCTTCTTGCATTTTTATTAACATTCATTATTCTCATCATAGAGGCTTATCTGCCTATATAGTAAAAAGAACTATTCTCATGAAAATGTGTTGTCTTTGAAAAATAATAACCCTGCTGACTGGAAAAAGGAGAGAAAATAATAAGTTCTCTCCCTTCAGGTGTTATATTACCTGATAGAATCCCAAGTAGCCTATTGCATAGACTGCTGTGTACAAATCAAGTAATTGAGAACCAACGAGTTAGGTTACAGGGCAAATTACCCCTTAAGGTGAAAGAGCACTTAAGATATGAGCTACAATAATATATAATGTGACGCTGCCCTTCAGGGTGATGGAGCCCTTTGGATGTGGGTTGCTATAAGCTATTATGATACTGGTTGTTCCTTTATGACAGTGCAAACAGGATTGGTTTACTATTAGGCAATATTACCTTTAGGACAAAATTAGGACCGTAATCCTATTTAGAATTTATGATGACATTTACTATTAGTAAAATATTTTATGAATGGTAACAATATGAATTAGGTAAAATGGACGCCTGTTTGGTGCTAGACAGAATAGTTTATTTTCGTTGGAAGACCGTATTGTACCGTATTGTACTGACCAAAAGTTTTCAATTGTGCAATATGATTGTTTTTAGTATTATGCAAAATGCTATGTTTTAAATTGCATTTCCCTTCCATGCTGTGATCAGCATTGTCATTGTATCTTAAGTTTTGTTTAACCCGTTTGAGAAGCTTAAAGCAGCAATCCAAGGTTCACGAAAGGGCCGCTTTTCAAGGTTCCCGCGGCCTGCAGGCCAATAGGAAGCCGTCACATCACCCGGTGCAGCTTCCTATTGGCCAACGTGACGTGGGAGCTTTAAACTGAAGAGAGATTCCGTCACCGCCTTCCGAAGGTAAGTATCTCCGGAAGAAGGGGGTCCCTCAGAGCTGAAATGAATGGGGTTCAGCTATGGAGACCCCCTGCTTCAATCTTGTATAAAATAAATAAAAAATTATTTAACAAAAAAGCGGGAACAGATTCTTTAAATTGTATGCAACATAATTTAGTTTGTGTTCCCCCTTTTTATCTTTTTAAATGTGCTGTAAAGTGATGTTTTGAAACAGCTTCAGTGGTTAACACTGCAAGTGAGTCTGGAGCAATTTTTACTCGTTCCAATAAATTAGAAAGTATTTGGGGGGGAGGGGGGTAAGGGTTGGAACACATCCTGTATTATTTACTTGAATGGAAATTAGGGCATAGTTAGCTTTTATTTAATGGCTTATCAACCTTGTTGAATATGGGCCTACTATTTGAGAGGTATAGCAAAAGGACACGGCAAAGTGTTGGGGGGAAGGAGAGTAGGAACTTGGTCTATATTTGGTGCATTACAATGTAGTTTGAAGTTAGTAGACTCCCTAAGCCCACCCTTTTCTTAAAAATTTGGCTCCCCTTCACTTAGCCCATACTGGCATCTACCAACCCCCTAAAGTCCAACTACAATCCCTAACTGATATCACTCAGTCTCTTGACTCAATTTCCTTTATGAACGGGAAGTGTGAGCTGTAAGTTATTGGTATAAGGATTGGGCTTCGGTCCCGCCTCTGGGATGCGCCCCGTGACGAGACAGGTGATGCGCCTCGCACTGAGGTTGCGCACAGGAGCCGCGCGCCCAGGCGTGAAGTCACCACACGGATCGGGCTTAGGCCCCGCCTCCACGATGCCACGTTGAAGCTCCCTTGCAATCCTACGTGCCGGCGCCGTGTTACCAGGGACACGCATGGGGTTAACACGATTACCTCCAATTACTCCACACCTGCGGTACACTCCACCCCTACTTACCAGTGTACAGAATACGTCTGATTATTCATCCCTCAAAGCCTGGTGCAGCACTGCTATTGGTTGTTACTCCCTTATATACTCATCCAGCCCCCCTCCAAGTTGGCTGAGCATAGCCTTAGGCCACGGGCATGGTCAGCGCTTAGGCGCTGACCCGCGCTGACAATAATTTTTTAGTTTGAGCGCTCACGGGAGCGCAGGACCGGTCACATGAGCGGTTCGCCCAATGAGGGCGAACCAGCTCCGTGACATCACTGGCCCGCCCCCCCGACACGCCCCCCGGACGGCGCGCGAACTAAGGCCAGGGAAAGCACCCGCTTTCCCTCAGCCTCAGCGCGCCTCCGCACGGCTGAAGTCACTATGGACTCAGCCTTAGTTTGTGACTCGTGCTTGCCTCAAGCAACCTGCTGTTTACCTTGCCTTGTTTCCTGCCTGCTGCTTTTTGTTGTACCTGACCCTTGCTTGTTCCTTGACCTCTGCCTTCTCTGACCCTTGACCTCGGCTTGTATTTGGACTCCAACCTTCTATTTTCCTGGACCCCAGCTATGCACTACGACCAGCAGACTTCTCCAACTCCAGACCACGGCGAGTACCACGACCATCCTAACCTCTTCTACCCTGACCCATCTATACGAGTACAATTCTGCAATCCAGACGCGATTGCGCGGTCGTTGGTCGGTGTATTCAAACATCCCCACCTCAACCTTCCGGTCCCATCCTGTTTGTGGTGAGCACCCATTACAATTGGTAATTTCAACCTCATTTGGCTCTACCCTAAAAATAACTAAATCTGAACACAACTCAAGTCACTAATCCTAACCAAACTAATTTCCCAACCCACATGGGCAAACCTAAAATCTCACATCCATTCCTTGCTAGACTGTGTTCTATCGTTTAGTCCTAACAGAATCCAATCCTCTGGTATCCTACCTGACTTTTCAGTGGCCATGCAATAGTGTACTGTGTAAGAGAAAGGAGACCACCCAAATCAAGCCCTAAACTTCTACGCACTATAATATTTACCAACTGCCCTTGGTACAGAATCAACTTGATACATGACCCTGATTCTGTGCTTGATCATTTCTGAACAGGGCTCTTAAAACTCTGTGACACCCATGCTCTAGTACGCAGAATAAGAGCATGGGGGGGGGGGGTCCACCTTCCATGGCTTACAACCAACCTTATTGCGCTTTACCACTTTAGGAATGCCTTGTGGAAAAGATATAAAGTAACTGGGACTATAAAGGATCTTAATAACTGCAGAATACATTCACAAGGCAAACAAGACACGCAAAAGCCCAATACTACTCTGACAATCTTCACCAAAATACATCAAATCCAGCAAATTTATGGAAGGTCATCAACAATATATTCCAGGCTTCTATCCATTAACAACCATCTAATATCAATAAGGATGATACTATCCTGACAAATCCCACTGACATTGCAAACGCATTCAATGAATACTTTGTGGGCTGTGCTACTCCCCTATTAGCAAAGCGCAGACCGAACTACAAACATGATCCTCAATCTGGGAGAACCCCTATAGCCCTACGCTCTCCCAACAGTGCCCACAATTATTAATTTGTCCCAGTATCTGAAGAGGAGATTACTCAATTGCTCCTGAAATTAAAACTACACAGCCAAAATGTAAACAGAGAAAATGTGCCCACTCTCAATTAAGGGATTACCATACAAAGACAAATTTCCTTATCCAACTCCAATCTAGCTTTCACCCAAAACACTACACATTAATTACCCTCCTAAATGTTTGCAATGAGATCCAGTATGGGATGGAACTGGGATAACTTACTGGTGCAATATTCCTAGATTTTGCAAAGGCTTTTGGTACTGTTGATAATGTTATCTTATTAAACAAGCTCCAGCGCTCTGAAATAGGAGAACACGCTTTAAAATGGTTTCACCCCGACCTATCAGGTAGATCCCAAAATGTGTCTCTAGGGCTCTAACTCCAACCCCTTGGATGTCACCTGCGGTGTCCCACAAGGCTCTATTCTGGGCTCCCTACTCTTCTGAGTCTTCATTAATGATCTACCTGCAGCTTGTAAAGGAGCCTCAGTGCACATGTATGTGGGTGACACAATCTTATATGCACACAGCCCTAACCTCTCTGACCTTAGACACGTACTGTACTTCAATCAGATTTTTCAAGACTTGAAAACTGAATTTCCTAAAACAAACTGTTGTTAAACACTGACAAGACTGTAACAATGGTATTTGGGACAAAAGCTACATTTCTAAAGCTACCAATGACAGAGCTACAGATCAGAATGAACTCAAACACCGTTCTAGCCCCTGTCACTAGTTTTAAATATCTGGGCATATGGTGTCACGGGAGACCAGTCATTTACACCTTTTTACCAGGATCATACATTGAGCAAAACAGGTAAATGAAATAAATTATAAATGTATTCACAGGAAAAGGCAGACACACAATGTTACACAAACTACATAAGAAAATACACATTTCCTGGGGTTCCTGGGTTTGAAAACTAGACGTTCATATGTGCAGGAGTTTCTAAATCCAAAGATTACCCTGACAGGTACCTAGCCTGAAATGTCCTGGAACTGAAATCAGCCTGCAATTCCAGACGCCACCGCTCCCCTCTCTCCAGAGGACTTGATTTTACTTGCTGGACTGGGTGCTTAGAATCTACTAATCTGATTGGGTCAGGGGTTTATAATATTTCTGAGTTTCATTCACAAAACCCTGCAGCCAATCCGGGCATGGGAGTTTCCTAACCAGCCAATCAGAGCGATGCTGGTCTTGTGAAGCCAGGCAAGTAGGGGTGCTGAATCTGCTAAGGGCACGTGCATGGTTGCCACCTCGGTCACTTGCTATTCAAAAATCATACGCTGGGTTGGGCTCCTCCAAGTCTAGTGGGGCAAATGGAAATTCAGAGAACTTCCATTCATCCCAGGACGTGGGTACTTGAGCTCTTCCCTCCTGCCCAAATGGCCTTGACACTAAAGACATCCTCTGCGGCTTTCATCTCCGATGTCCTGTCAGACTCACTGGCACCAAGTTGGTAGCCCCAGTAGCCTGTCAGAACATTGGTTCTGAAAGTCCCAGCTCAGTTACTGTGCACAAAGCATATCTGTACTTAACACACTTTGTTAATAAAATATATACTTTAAAAAAGTCTTTCTGGTATGGGAAATAGCATAAAAAGCTGCATTTTATTTTTCACTAGCCATAGTCCTCACACACTATTGCATATAGACTTAGTACGGATTCTAAGAATCCCCTCACAACCTTATATGTATGGTTGGAGCACCTCAGAACCCCTATACCGGTTCTGGGTGACCTGGGTATTTGCTGGGTATCCCCATTAAGCTAGGGACCCCTTGACTATTTCATGGACACCTCACATCCCTATGTCCCTTTTACCTTGCTGGTCTGTGCTGAAGCAGGGAATACCTAGTGATGAGTTGCGAAAGCGTTTTCAAGGGGAGGTATTGCCGGGACAATGTGCCTATATGTATCCAGGAATCCCTCATGATTTTCCGGGTACATTTTTGGGTTATCCAGCAACTCTGGACCCCGGCAACCTAGGCACATTCTGACAACACTTTCTCTGTGCACCCCCCCCTTGAAACTCATACCACAGCAATGTCTGCTTGCTGGCAGTCCTAGAAAGGTAAAAACACATTAAATACTTTATTACCACACATTACAGGTTATGCATATACAAACCCTGGGCTCAAGAGCTGACACTCTAGAACCCCAATACACGGATCAGAGGTAACCAAACAGGCTTAAACCTTTATTGTGAGCCTGGTTACCCCCTCCTCATCACATATGGTTTGACTCCTATTTAACATTTCGTCTGCACATTGATACCCTGACATCCAAAACCTATGCCAAACTTGGTGTATTTTATAGGAACAAATCCTCCATAAGCCAACTGGTCAGAAAGCGCATCGCACAGGTGATGCTAATGTCAATTATAGACTACGGAGACATACTATAGTATATGGTAGAGAACCCCAAACTCACCTTTGTAAACTTGACACCCTCTACAATTCAATAAGCCGCTTTGTCCTACAATGTAACTGCAACCCACATCACTGCAAAATGCTCAAAGAACTAGATTTGTCATCACTTGAGTCTCTGCACAAAGTTCATCTTTCCTGTCTTGCCTTCAAATACTTTCTGGGCAAGCTACCCGTCTATCTGAACAAGCTCATCACCCCTATCACATGCAACACTTATCATCTGAGATCAGACTCCAAAAGACTGTTCATGGTCCCATGGCTCAACAAAGTATCTGGCCGCTGCTCCTTCTCTTACCGTGCACCACACAACCGGAACAACCGGAGACTCTCACAGCCGCCACCAGTCTAAGTTCTTTCAAAACTTAAGCTGTCTCACATTTTAATCTGGTCTGTAACGGTTAAATATGCCTATAACATATATTATCTTTAACTGTGCATGCAATATCTATAGATATAATGTATAACCTTGTTTATTTAACGTAACCATGTATCTGTCATCATAACTCTGTGCCTAGGACATACTTGAAACCGAGCGGTAACTCTAAATGTATTACTTCCGGGTTAAACATTTTTATAAATAAAAATAAATAAATACAAATAGGAAGCCTGTGAGGTTTCATCTAGGAATAACCCTATTGCTGGTACTCTTAAATGTATGACAACATACAGTGCTGGTACACTGGGTGAAATAACAAGAGAGACATTGAAAACAAAGCATAAGAAAGATGCATCAGAATGTGAAAAAAATATACAGTATACAAGAGACAAATATGAGGCATGAATAAAAGAAATGATGTACTGACAGTGTGTATTGAAAAGGACTTGAGCTAATGTTTCATGCATGTGTAGCGCTGCTTCCCACCACCCCCCCTCCCCACCCCCCCATCCCCCTCTGGAAGATCTGCCCTTGCTACAGGTGTCTGTTGGTGCATTGTACCTGTTTGACTGCAGGAGATCTGAGGGTCCGCGATGTTGTGAGGATAACAGGACAGGCTTTTGGATGTCTCAGGCTTCAATCTTCTTCTCGTGCACGCGCCTCCATCCACCACAAGCTCCAGAATAGCTGGAGACAGTCGCCGCAGTGGAACACATAAAGCATACTCCTACACAATAGACTGTAGACTTAGGCAGGGGTATATAAAACAAGGCCTTCTTTATTATAGCCACTACAGATCTTCATACAGCAAATACATTTAGTCTCTCTCAGGCACCCAAGCTTCTGGATGTACCTATGCCAGCTATCAGGTTTGAGGCCTGGTGTTTCTCTTCAGATCCCTAAGGGGCTGAGGGCACGTCTCACTCCCAAGAGGGAGAGACTCAGACTCACTATAATTTGTCATGCTTCCTCTCTAGCACAGGGGGGAGGGCACAAGGTCGCACCCAGCACAAAGACCAAGTTCCACCTCTACCCCAGTCATTCAGGGAGGCTGCCTGAGGGTGGGGAAAACCCAGAATTATGCCTGACAATGCTTGTACTTACCAAGACTTAAATGTCAGACAGGGCAGACAGGTATCCAAGACTGGCATGGCTACATTCTCCCTTTGGTGAAAGAATCCCATGTCCTCACTGGGAACCATATTTGGGATACAGAAGCTTGAAATCCAGAGATTTGCAGCGGAGCACAGCTGAAGAATGGGGCCAGCACCAGCAGTGAAGGGTTAAAAATATAGATTTATTGAGACATGGTATGAACGGGGGGGGAGACAGAACACACAGAGAGTGTGTTCTGTCTCCCCCCCCCGTTCATACCATGTCTCAATAAATCTATATTTTTAACCCTTCACTGCTGGTGCTGGCCCCATTCTTCAGCTGTGCTCCGCTGCAAATCTCTGGATTTCAAGCTCCTGTTTACCTACTCTGCGTGATGCACGCACCGATGGAGAAAGGATCAAGTAAGTGAGTATTGTATCTCCCCACCAATGGATCCAAGGGGAGTTGCAGACCGGTAAAAGTGCAGCAGGTAAGAGTTTCTTTTTGTCTTGTGAGGTGCCATAAGGCATTGAATACTCCCTCACTAAAAGACATTATATCTTATGACACATTCCTGCATTTGCACTGGGTCCAATACTCCTACAATTGCAATATACCTCTCCGCATCTTGGTCATAAGTATATACCATTTATTGGTGCACCTCATCTGCTGAAGCGCCGCTTTTGGGAATCTCTCCCATCTCTCCATATTTGGGATACCATCCATCCGCTTGGAACCTGAAATACAATACAGATGTTAAATGTGTTGCCTAACACTATCAATGCAGTTTATAAACAATGATAGCATCATTTCATCCACTGACTACAGCGATGATAAAGAACACTGGTACCACTTCCAATGGGAAGGAGTCTATAAATTCTACTTATAAAACTTGAGGTCAGGCTTCTTAAGCACCTGCCCATCAAAATCTTTGGTCCACACACAATATATTTTCGGGGGTCGTGGCACCTGGTGGAGTTCTACCCAATCTTTAAAAATACTCCTGCCCACACACCACTCCCTCATAATAGTGCAAAGCCTGGAGTCATTATTACATTCTTGTTGGGTAGTTTTGGACTGTAAGTACTCCAATAACGCTTGTTTTATCCATTCGGACCGATTGTCCTCAATTTCGTCCATAATGGGTTCCGGCATGTATGGAAACTCATACCTATAGGTCTGTCTGTAGCGGTGGATAATAGCTCTATCAGCCCTACTAAATTTTTGCAGTTTACGGGTACCAGTCTGGCTGGGCAAACCCCAAATTTAGGCTCCTTAGGGCCCACCTCTCATATGGCAGGTCCCTTTGCTATAACTACCCTCAAGCAAATCTCCTCCACCCATTTACAAAGTGAATCTGCTGTTTCTTCGGAGGAGAAATGGCCCTCTCCCCACCAATGGTCTAAAGTGGGACCATCCACTAAGAGGAACTGGGTCCTATGCATTGTAGGAGCGTAACCACTAAACATGGGGTCCCACCACTTAAGGGATTCCCTGGGACATATTTACTGGCTTAGGGCTACTGGACCTAGTGCGCATCTGAGATGACACTCCAGACGTATCAGATTTTACCAACAAAGAGGATCCCCTAAACTATGTGAATGACCCAGGAGATTTGGTAACAGGTACCCGACTAGAGGTCAGTATTTCCCCCTTAGAGTCATCGGACCAACCCAAATTGTCCCCAAAGTTCCAGTCTCTTGAGATCTGTAGCCCTAAGGGGCTGAGGGCACGTTTCACTCCCAAGAGGGAGAGACTCAGACTCACGATAATTTGTCATGCTTCCTCCCTAGCACAGAGGGCGAGAGAACATGGTCTGCACCCAGATTGGCACCCGGATTGGCTGCACACAGACCAAGTTCCTTACTTACCTACACTGATATGTCAGGAAGGGCAGACAGGTAGCCAAGACTGGCTTGGCTCCACATGTATATGCTCAAATTTGACCCAATACATTATAATAAGCATGCTACTGCTATGTTAAAGCAGAAATCCACCCCATTTTGCATACCGATTTTTTACACAGATTTCTAACTGGGGCAACCTCCGGAGCTGAACTATTTTTAGCTCTGGGAACACTCTGGTACCTGAGATACATTTTAGTTGCCGGATTACTTCCTGGATTTTCAAAGATGGCAATCAGGGTCATCCACTAGCAATCTGCAACGCTGTCCCCCCAATGACTCTGTGGTTTCCTATTGGCCTGCGGGAGGAAAGCCGATTAGGTGGTCATATTGATTTTCCTAATGGGAGAGTGACAATTAAAAGGGCAACCGTCACAGGAACCAGGGGTTCCCTAAAGCTAAGAATAGCATGGCTCAACTCCGTAAAACCACCCATAATTCCAATTCATTAGGAATAAAAAAATACCAGAAGGGGGATTGCTGCTTTAAGTGCAATGCAGGGTCATGTGTTCATCTGCAGGGTATCTCCAAAGCATAGCATTTTATTTTAAGAAAAAAAACAGCAGCATATTTTATTTTAATGTCCTTGCCTGCTAGTTATATAAGTGCACTTCTTTTCATTTTTAACAAGTCTAACCCCCAAATAATGGATTTTTTTTTTTTTTGCAAAAACAAAAACGAACTGCCTGGCAAAATCACAGCCAAAATGACAAGAGCATCGAGTTGCAAAGCCATTAAGAGTTTAAGGGTGCTATTACGCTGCGTTTGTCAAGGCTTTTTCATTAGACATCTGCTACATTTTCTGAAGCTCCTACCTTCACTGACATTCAGGAAAGTCAGACAGGGGAAAAATAACAGTGGGGCTCAATCTTTAACTGCTATGTAATAACAGCCCTGGAGTAAAAACAGCAGCACGTAACCACCTCATTCGTAATTATGCTGGTCTGAGCGACCAGGGTACAAAATGCAATAATACGAGGACTCTAATTTTCACAAACATTTGTGTCCCATTGAAATGAAAGCATTAGACTTACAAATGGTCGTTTTAAAATAAAGGCAATAATTTGTCTCCAGCTGGTGCAATTGTTTAATAAAATGCCTGCTGCGTTCCCAGAAATAATATCCTTTATCTCAGGCAGCAACGGTAATTAGGCTGTCTTTGGACCACCAGGATTAGGCATCCAAAAATATTCTGAACTTGTAGTTCTCTGGGTTTTCAAAGGCAGCAGCTTTCTGGGATGAAGGGGGTGAAATCTGTGCAAAAAAAAAAGTCAACTGCATGTATCTCCTTGTAATGTAATATAACCCTTTCACTCCCAGAGGGATCAGCAATGAATTTGCAATGTGTTGTTTCTCCCATCTGCCAGTAAAGGGACCTTCTGTCAATGTCTTGGGTTTTTTTACACAAATATCCCATAAACCTTTTCATTCTGATCACGGGCTTTACTCCCCAACAAAATCCTGCACGGATTTCAATTACTCATTTTGGATAATTCCATTCTGACCATTGCAGCTTTAGCATCATTGTCACATGCTTGCCTCATAATACAGCTCCAGTTGAGCTAATTGCCCCCTAACCTAAGCAATATGTTCTGTGCGTTCTGTAATATCCTTTGCTGTGCTGTTCAGCATTATGTTTGTGACCCCTTTAGTTCCAGAAGGAGCTGCAGTGCATTCAGTAGCTGTTACCCAGAGTCCCATCTGTGGAAGGATCACAGAAGACTTCTGCAGCTGATACATAGCTGTACTTTTTGGGGGTTATGAGGGTTATTTGTTGGCATGGATGCATGCACGTAAAACATGCAATCCTTTCCCTATGTAAAGTGACATTTGTGTTCCATGTGATTACGTAAATATCTACCATACACACACAGCATTCTGAAAAAAACTGAATAATCATTGCACAGTGGAATTTGTAATTTATAGTTGTAACCCTGTTTCTCTCAACCCCCCCCCCCCCCCCCCCACCTCCCCAATCGCAAATAGGGTCTATTACGGGTAAACTATGCTGGTTACTTGGAGTAGTGTGGTGCATACCTGCTGATAAACAGTAGCCCTGAGTCTCCCGCATGATGGTTGGGGATAGCAACAGGCTTTAGGGGTATAACCTGACTCGTACTCACGGTGACAGCGCCTCCATCTCTTGCAGCCCCCAGGATATGGGGTGAAATCTCTGCTTGAGAGTCTCTCTCTCCTTCCCAATATACTTCAATCTCAGACAGAAGTATAGTAAACAGTATTTCTTTATTCACTATGCACACAGCACAGCAGTCACTCAGCAGAACTAGGGCCTGCACCCTCAGGATGTCCCTGGACTACACTCCCAGCCAGCGGGCACCAGGAGCAGTAATAGCTCTTCCCTTACCCCCTGATAGAGTAAGGGGAACAGTCTCCCACCGCTCCCCTAAGGGAGGGCACACAGTGTACAGAGACCTGCACACAGTGTACAGAGCCCTGCACACTGCTCTCGGGTAGACCAGACGGTAGAAGAAACTAACTAAATTCAGAAAGTGCAGCCCCTAAAGTACAGATCCAGTAAGAACCAGCCCCTTGCCCCTGATTGGACACCAGGCCTGATTACCTTACCTTCTCTGTGACTCACTGGGCTGCAGAGAGGTGGGGAAAGCCCATGATCACTCCTGGCAAACCTGCCTTTACCAGAGATTACCGTCAGTAGGAGGGCAGACATATTAGCCCAATCCAGACAGGGCTACATAGTATATAAAATCCCAGATCATTCTAATTAACTAAAAAATTATATTTATATGTTTGTTTTTTTTAACAGTTCCAGCCACAAAGGTGTTTTATTTTGCTTTGGCAGGCTTAGCCTTGACTAACCTGCTTAGACATGCCATAGAGTTGTTTAAATAATTGGAAAATGTAAATGTTTATGTTATGAAGAAGCTGTTAGGGATTTTCAGAATCAGTCTCTGCAGCTCTATGTTGGCTAACTCATTTCATAATTAATAACTGGCAGTGCAACAACAAAGTGAGTGAAGCCAGTAAACCTCCGGAAACTTGCAATGTAAGCAGAAAACATTTCAAGTCACTGAAGGCCAATGCAGACAGGTTGGTTGAAGGGGATTTTGTGTAAATGTCACAGACCGTGAACCAAGATTTACATTGCACGTGTCATATATATGTGACATCAATGTGTTAAGCTATTTTGAATTAAGTTCTTAGCAGTAATCATTTTCTTTTGCTTTCGTCTGTGTGTATATGCAAGAAAAAATATCATTACATAAGTTTATGCTATCTCAGGTTTGGCAGAGTGCTCTAGATTTACAAAAGGTTAATATTGCTGCGTTAAACATTAGCATTATAAACTGTTGGGATCGTAGTCCCATTTTTTTGACGTTTGGAGTTAGTAAGACTGAAGTGGGATGCAATTGTAACCCTCTTCCCGGCTCCTAGGGAGTTTATATCAGTGACTCTATTAGTGGCTACTCAGAAAGCTTTACCTTATTCAGGGTGCAGGCTTTGTGCAGCAGGGCGATAAGGTAGCAATGACAAAAATGATGGGCACCAGGAACTTTTGTAGTACAAACACTCTTTATTTATGCCCCCTTTTACTCGGCCTCTTCTCATCCATTCACAGTACACATACGTATAGGTGTCACCGGTTTCATATGGCTTGTCTGTACTCTTGACGGTTGCATCCCCAGACACCCTCACTTAACACCTTGGGGAGGTGAGGACACTACTGGATTCTACTTAATAGACCTGTCCCCATTCTGCATAACATCCGTTACGCCCTGTCAATGGGACCCCTTCTCAGGCCTTGGCCGACTCAATATAGATAGGGAATCTACAACCCGCTCCTGTCTCTGAACTGCTACTTTTAGACAGACTGTAACTGAGGCGTGTGTGAATCTGCCTGTAGAGCTGATCCTATGGCACCCTGGGATCCCCCTAATGGGGACCTCTATAGCATGCATGCCTCCTCTTCTTCTGTGACCCGCTGAGTTCACCATGGCCATCTATCGGGATCCTATCTGAAGTGGCACTGTCCCTAACTGGAACATAATAAACAGGGACTGATCTGTCCTATATACTCAGGAACATACACCTTATATACACTGAGGCTCCTCCATGAACCTCCCTCTAGAACTTGGGTCTGCAACCTTTCAAGGAAGAAGAGCCTTTTTTTTGTTTTTTTATTTGACCAAAATATTTCGAGAGTCGTAACACAAGCATGAATATGAATACACCCCAGACATACGATATATATCATGTACACACTAATACTGTATTTTAGTGTTCATATATGCCTATGACAAACGTACTTCAATCACTTTTAATGGGATTTGTGCGGTTGAACTTCTTTAGCGAGTTGCTCAATGTTCGGTGTATACGCAGTGATTTTCATTTTCAGGCAGGACTCAAGCCTCACATCTGTCTGTTGGCTTCTCAGTTTGCTTTTTATGAAATTCATGTTAGAAAACATTTGTTCACAAAAGTATGTAGATCCCAAGATTGAGAGAAGCCCAAATGCATATTTCTTCTGTTGACTGCAGGTTTCCGGTAGACAATACCAAATGTCAAATACAATCTGGTCTTGTTTTTTTAAGATCGTCCATTTCAGACCACTTGTGATGTAGCGCCAAGATAGACTTCTGCCTTTCCAGATCCTCAATTTCACTGACAAAGCATTTCAATTTTGAATTCCACAAATCCTTGGCCCGCAAGTCCGCTAATTCCAGTTCAAATTGTGCTCTATCAACTCCAGTAAACGCTGTAATATTCAATTCAGAAGTGTCTGCTTCAAGGGGTTCCAACAGATATGACAAAGTTGTCTTTTCCTCTCTTAACTCTTGAAATCGCCCAGCAAATGCAGCTTGCATTTTTACAACTGTTTCTGCAAGGAACTTAAGATCAATGTCAGTCATTTGTTTGTTGATATTGCATGAAGTTTAGGAAATGCACCAATGGGCCATTCTCTATGTCCCTCACAAACAAAGACAGCTTTCATTCAAACTCCTTCCAAAATCTTTTCCTTTCCCTGTAGCTTCCGATTTAGCACGTTTAAGTGAGAAGTTATATCCACCATGAAATAGAATGTCTGAAACCAGTGAGGATCCGTTAGCTCTGTATATTCAAGGCTTTTCTCTTAGAGGAATACCTTCACTTCCTTGAGACATGATGCAAACCGCATCAGCACTTTACCTCTGGAAAGCAATCGTACCTTGTTATGCAAGAGAAGATCGGAATATTGGCTGTTAACTTCTTGAAGAAGCTCGCACTACTGACGATGATTGAGACCTCTTGCCATTATTTTATTGACAATCTTCACGACTAAATCCATTACTCTTGATATCTCCTCCAGAAAGCTTTGTGCACAGAGAGGCTCTTGGTGGATTATGCCATGAAATGAAATTACATTGTGCTCCAAACATTTTTTTTAAAGTAAAGAACCCTTGTGTGCTCCTTTCATGCTCGGTGCCCCATCTGTAGCAATAGAAATGAATCTGTTGATGTCAATTTCATTTTGTTTCACGCATTCAGTAACAGCAGATGCAATGTCTTCCCCCCAAGTTTGTCCTTTGAGTGGCAATAATGCGATCAATTCTTCTTAAGGTCCTTGAGAGTTAACTTATCTGCCGTGGAGAGCAACCTTTGAACCTGTGTCGTCCACATTGCATGACTCATGGCAGGCAATAGAAAATCCAGGTGCTGAATTAATGTCACTAACCTGCTGGCTGGTTACACCTGTGGCCATCTTAACAGTTCTGCCTCTTACAGTCTTCGCTAATAGTGACATCTCTCTTATTTTTTTACTACCTCGTTTTTAAAATCACTGAAAAGGTGCTCCGATGTTTTAATGACACATTCTTTCATGTATTCTCCATCTGTGAAGGGCTTCACTCTTAACGATCTCGTGAGCTGCCACAAAACTAGCAGTAGTTGTATTACTTGACGATTTTACCCATTGAGCAAGTGTACACTTTGTTTGCTGTGCTTTGGAAACAGAGACTAGGATAGTATTAGAGTTGGTTCTGATCTGTAGCTCCTCTACCTTCTTTTTCCTTGCATCACCAGCTGGATACTTTTAGGCAAATGTGCCATGTTTTTTTTTTTTCAAAATGTCTTTCTAGGTTGGATTTCTTATTATTGGACAGTTTCTCGTTGCAAATGAGGCACAGCGGGAGTCCAACTGGATTCAATATAAATGTATAAGACTCAGTCCACTCATTTTGAAATTCTCGATGTTCATCTTCTATCTTTCTCTTTTTAGTTGTAATTTCTCAACCCTTGGACAAAAAATGCAAAATAAATAAAAATATGCTCGTCCTGTGTATTTATTTACTATAACCCCCCCCCACCTTCTTCTCTTACACCACCCCTCTCACTCTCACCCCGTCAGTCCCCTCCTACCCACACAAGTCCTCCCTCCCCCCACGCTCAATTATGACACCCCCCCCACAGAATTATCCCCACAGAATTATCCCACAAGAAATGATGCCCTTTCCCCACTCCCACCCCTCACAGAATTATCCCACACAAAATGATGCCCTTTCCCCACTCCCACCCCTCACAGAATTATCCCACACAAAATTATCCCCTTTCCCTGCTCCCACCCCCCATAAAATGATCCCACAGAATTATCCCCAAAAATGATCCCCACAGAATTATGCCACATAAAATGCCCCCCAGACCCCACTCCCACAGTATTATCACACACAAAATGATACCCCCACAGAATTATCCCTCACACACATACTTGGTGTCGTGGTCTGTGCACTGTCGACGCTCCTAGCAAATGAGGTGCAGGCAGGCTGGGCTGACACGGTGTGCACTTCCGGCGTGTTTGCGCACAGCGCCGATATGCAGGGGAGGGCACTGAAGGCACAATGGAGGAAACGCCTCCCGAAATGAGCCGCAAGGACCGGCCGAAAGAGCTTGTTGACTCCTGCTCTAGAACCATCTCCTTCAAATATATACACCATCTAACGTCCTTGTCTCCAGGCAACACAGGGCAGGGCTTAGCATCTGCAGACACCCCCAATCCAGCGTAACAGGAAAAATATCACTCTGTATGTGGGTCCTCACCATTAACACCTAAAAGGCCATGGTAATCCCATAGGGGACTACACAATATCAGTCTAATTCTCATACACCAAAAAAGCAGCAATCCTGCGTTAAAACCGCTAGTAATACATATAAGCAACTCATAGAAATCTGCATTAATGAGGCCATTTATGTGGGGTGAGGGGGGTTGCAGATATCACACTTTTCTACCATATAGTTATGTAATAGCCCTTTTCCCAAAACCCTATGGCAGAAAATGATTTAACCCTGTTGATGCCTGAGGCTACCAATGCATTGTATATTTAAAACCAGAGACAGAATATGAAAAACAGACAGAGCTCAGTGCTACATCCTATGAAACAAATACACAGTACAGTGCCTATATATATAACACAAAGAAGAACAAAGACAATCCATTGAATAGCACTCTAAAATATACCACAAGAATATTAATGTAAAACTGTTGTGAAAAGATATATATATATTTATATAAGTATCTTTTGAATAAAATGGTCTTTTAGTTTAACTCTTTGGCCAAAGTGTTGAAAGCCCTTGAGCTACTCCAAGGCAGACCACGTCTCAAGGGTCCTAACACTAATATAAATTCTTAATAACCTGTACATTACCAGGAAGAATGATTTATAATAAATCTGTCAAGATTAGTTGCATAGTTCTAAGTCTGATTGAAGCTCTTATTAACCTGTATAATACCAGGAAATTGTGGTTAATATTTGGGTTCAATATGAGCTTGTAGGGGTTCTGTGTGTTTTGCAATTCTGTTCAGCTGTTCCTGGCTGATTTGGAGGGTGGCTCCTCCTTCCCAAGTTTGAAGCTCACCCCCACTTAGAACTATGCAACTAATCTTGACAGATTTATTATAAATATATATATATTTAGGCACTGTACTGTGTATTTGTGTTATAGGATGTAGCACTGAGCTCTGTCTGTGTTTCATGTTCTGTCTCTGGTATTAAATATATATTGTCATGCTCAGTGGCACTCCACTTTGACACTTATACGCATACATATATATTGTGGTTATTTTGGGGGTTCAATATGAGCTTGTAGGGGTTCTGTGTGTTTACCAATGCATTGTGCAGGAATAGCCTTCAAGCCGCAAAGGGGTTAACATGCCACAAACACCCTACAAATAAAACTCACAAAGCATCACTTCTATATGTGCAAATGTTGACCATGACTAGCTGGGCACTTGGGTTTGTAAGGGGTTAAAATGTGTACATTTAGATGTTATGCTTTTTTAATAATAAATAATAATAACTTTAATTCATGTAGCGTTTTTCTCCCAATGGGTCTCAAAGTGCTTCACAAATACAGGTTAGTGCGCGGTATGCAGCACATAGGATTGTTACAGACACCGTCCCTGCCCAGATGAGATTACAATCTATGATTTTGGTTCCTGAGGCACAGGGAGATAAAGTGACTTCCCCAAGGTCACAAGGAGCTGACACCAGATTTTTATGATATATATGTGTATACATATATGTAGCCTCTATACCCCCACCCTAAGTGAGATCTGGTCTGCTACTAGTGTCTTTGATGTATGATGGTGCATACCTGTGAGGTAACAGGAGGGCTGAGCACTTCCACGATGGTGGAAGCCCAAGACGGTGAATCACACTTGCATATGGTTCCATGATATTTATTGCATTGGTTAAGATCTTTCAGCAGATTCATCCCTTTTCTTGATTCCCTTAGAAAGTCACTTCAAGGCTTGAGGCCCATCCAAGTTTCCTTCTGCATGGTGCTCCTCCTGCATCCCCTTCTGGGAACAGGGAAGTTGTTGCTCACTCCACAGGGGGAGGAAAGAGACACACCCACTTTTGGGAGAGAGACAGTATATACATATAGCCATGCATAATAATGGTATATTGCTTTCCTCTCTGTTGGCAGTAAGTCCTGGTAAGAACAGGTATGCCCGCAGTAGTTATCTCACCTTGAAAACGCTTTCATGACTCAACACTAGGGGTTCCCTGCTTCAGCACAGACCAGAAAGGTAAAAGGGGCATAGGGATGTGAGGTGTCCTTGAAAGTCAAGGGGTCCCTAGGTTAATGGGGGTACCCAGTAAATGCCCAGGTCACCCAGAACCAGTTTAGGGGTTCCGAGGTGCTCCAACCATACATATAAGGTTGTGAGGGGATTCTTAGAATCTGTACTAAGTCTATGCATTAGTGTGTGGGGAATATGGCAAGTGAAAAATAAAGTGCAGTTTTTTATTTTGTTTCCCATCCCAGACAGACTTAGGTTTGTAAGGTGTATATTTTATTATTAAAGGGTGTTAAGTACATGTATGCTTTGTGCACAGTAAAATGAGGCACAGGGATGAAAAGTGTTCCTGTAGCTGCGGGGATCCCTAGATAACATGGAGGTACCCCAGTTAGTGCCAAGGTGTCCCAGAACCTGTATTGGGTTTGGGGCTCTGGAAGTCCCTTATAAAGTATAGAAAAAAACTGAACTGTTTAAGGGCTTTTGGGGTTCCCTGTGTCGTAGAAACTCCAGATTTTGGGAATGTACATTTTAGGTGGGACATTGGGGCGACAATGTATTCCTTTTGTTTGCAGGAGTTCGGGAGCCCAGCTACTGGTTTTTCCCTGATTCTCCATGGCGTGCAGGCACTATTTGTGGGTTCGCGGGGTGAATTACATTGGGGCTGTACCGTGTCCTCCAGGCTCCTGGTTTTCGAGCCCAGATATCCCCAACTAATTTGGCACACGTATATATAAGGTTCCCCAAGGTTTATACTTTATTAAAGTATGGTTCATTGGGTGTTATACTGTATGCATAAAAATCCACGCAGTCAGCCTAAGCATTTGCATAGGAGATGTCTGCCTAGCCATCTGGCCTCAAAGGGGATCCAGGATGCCAAGAGGGGGTGAGTCATATGGTAGCAAAGAGGGGCAGAGGAAAAGGCCCCAACAGCCATTTAGGTTCTTTCAGACTCTGCAAAGCCTTCCCTGCAGATAGCCATGCCCCTGTCTCTGACATCAGCTAGATGAGCCCTGCTCTGATTGGCTGCTGAGAATGTTCTCACACTTCTGATAAGGGGGTAGTATTCTGTCAATGAAACAATGAAACTCAGAGGTATAATAAACCCCTGCGCCAATCAGATTTTCAGTTCTCTACGTTTCAAAGCACCAAGTCCAGACCTCTGGAAAGAGGGGAGGGGTGGCGTCTGGCACTGAAGGCTAATTTCAGTTCTAGGAAATTGAAGGCTAAAGCTCAGCCAGAGGAAAATACTTAAGTAGGTTTCCCTGCACCTAGGAGAGTTTAGTTGTGTACCCCAGTTCCCAAGTAAGTGTGTCTTTTCTTATGTAGTTTGTGTAACATTGTGTGTTTGCCTTTTCCTGTGAATAAAGTTACAATTTATTTAATTAACTTGTTTTGCTTAATGCATGATCCTAGTAAAAAAGGTGTAAATTGCCTGGTCTTCCATGACAATCCCTTTTCTTGCTTCCCCTTAGAAGGTCACTTCAGGGCTTGAGGTCCATCTAAGTTTCCTCCCGCATGGTGCTCCTCCTGCATCCCCTTCTTGGAGCAGGGAAGTTGTTGCTCACTCCACAGGGGGAGGAAAGAAACACAGCCACTTTTGGGAGAGAGCCAGTATATATACCCTGAGGTTGGGCTTGTAACCCTGCCCCATAACAGGGCAGGTCTGATACTGACAGGTCATCACAATCCAGCATGTGACCCAGCACCTCCTCCAGACTGACACTCTCTGGCTGTTGCTATAGGCTGCAATAACAACTAGGACCACAGAGGAATGAACCCTTCCAGTGCTGACCCTAGCAGGACTTATACTGTTAGGGACCAGAAGGAAAAGGTAGCGTAGGCTACATATATATATTCACACACAGGGCTTGACAAATCACCCGAACCAAAAAATCTACTCGCTACCTAGCCCTAACCCCGCTTTTAAAAAAAGAAATTGAATAAATTCCTAGTAAGAACTCATTTTGACTTTCCAAGCGCTGAGCTTTTGTGAGCGTACATGCGCGTCATTGTGTCCCGTTGCCATGGCAATGCGGCATCATTTGACGCTGCACGTCCATTTTTTCAGCACCTGCAGGAGAAGTAATACAATTTGCAGGGGAGAAGACGGATATTGCCTCACCACGCCGCTGGACCCCGCAGCCAGACCCCACCGCAGGTAAGAGTCGTGAGAGGGGGGTGAGGGAGTTTTTTTGGGGGGTGGTGGCGAGTTACTTTTGGAGGAGGGGGCGAATAAGTTTTTCCCTAGTTTGTCGAGCCATGTGTGTGTTAGTGCAGCGCTACTATTTCCATTATAGGTTAGTATTATCTTGCCAGCTTACAAATTGGCCATTATACACATAGGCAAGATCGGCCAAACACCAGCCTGGGATAGATGATAACAATTGTTTGGTGGTAGTCCGATATCACCATGTATCAGAGTTTAGGGAGTAGCATGTGTATAAATTCATTCTTAATTTGCATGCTCATTTGCAATATTGTCATTAAATGTAAAGCTCCTTAATATGTAAGTAGGCAATGCTTACTCATTTGCATGGTAATTAACGATCTTGGCATTCAATTAACCCCTTGAGTGCCCCGAGACGTAGTGGCTACATCATGGGGACTGGTACTCCGGGGGCCCTATGACATAGTGACTACATCATAATCAAAGGCTCTATTTTTTTCCCGTGTTCGATCGCGTCCTGCGTTCCTATAGAGAGCAGGACGAGATCCAGCCAGGGAGTAAATGGAGGAAGAGGAGGATCCCTTTTCTTCTGTTTCCTTCAAAATTGCAGCAGTAGTCACATGACCACACTGTGCTAGAGGAGCTGTGGCACTCAGGCACTGCGACCCCTCCATTACTCAAATAGTTAATCATTAAACCTTTAGTAAATACTGCAGTAAAAATAACACCTTTCCCGGAACCATTAACGAACAGTTATATCAACATCAAAGTTTAGTAAATCTAATGTAAATACAAAATATAAGTCCCGGCGCTATAAATATCCAAGATACCGTGATCCAAATGATAGTCCCAGATGAAGGTTTCTGATGGATGGTATAGGATTATACACAGAGTCCCAGGGTGTGGTTAAATCCCTTTAGCGATGTCCGCAGTGATTCTGGGGAAACAGAAGAGATACACACCAATTGCGCAGTATGCAACTAATCTTGACCCCACTCAGAACCAACGGACAAAGAAACCCTACTTACAAGATGTTAACTTGTATATTCAAGGGAGAGAATCTGTAACTGTGTCTTGACTCCGCCTCAGTAGTTCACGGATCCCACGTGACCGGCAGCAGTGATTTCCTATTCCATGCAGCAAACAGCACTCACAGGGGACGCAAGCAAGGCATGTCCATGCAGGAACAGAGAGATGACACAATGGTGTAATACGTACACACTTTAATAAAAAACTTTAAAACACAATTCACCCTCACTTACAATAGAAGGGGGATGACAATAAGACTCACGAATGCCGTCCGCGACTTGTCAACAGCCTGATGCACGCTTGAGAGCCCTCCTGAATGGCGATCTCTGCAACTCCCAAACCGATGACGTCAGCGGTAGGACGGTGCAGGGCGCTCTCACAGCATCAGTTGGACTATGGTGGCTGGACCGGCTCAAACACTAAGCTCAGTGTTTGAGCCGGTCCAGCCACCATAGTCCAACTGATGCTGTGAGAGCGCCCTGCACCGTCCTACCGCTGACGTCATCGGTTTGGGAGTTGCAGAGATCGCCATTCAGGAGGGCTCTCAAGCGTGCATCAGGCTGTTGACAAGTCGCGGACGGCATTCGTGAGTCTTATTGTCATCCCCCTTCTATTGTAAGTGAGGGTGAATTGTGTTTTAAAGTTTTTTATTAAAGTGTGTACGTATTACACCATTGTGTCATCTCTCTGTTCCTGCATGGACATGCCTTGCTTGCGTCCCCTGTGAGTGCTGTTTGCTGCATGGAATAGGAAATCACTGCTGCCGGTCACGTGGGATCCGTGAACTACTGAGGCGGAGTCAAGACACAGTTACAGATTCTCTCCCTTGAATATACAAGTTAACATCTTGTAAGTAGGGTTTCTTTGTCCGTTGGTTCTGAGTGGGGTCAAGATTAGTTGCATACTGCGCAATTGGTGTGTATCTCTTCTGTTTCCCCAGAATCACTGCGGACATCGCTAAAGGGATTTAACCACACCCTGGGACTCTGTGTATAATCCTATACCATCCATCAGAAACCTTCATCTGGGACTATCATTTGGATCACGGTATCTTGGATATTTATAGCGCCGGGACTTATATTTTGTATTTACATTTGTTTCACAGGTTGGGAAAATCTGTTTATTAGTTCCCTTGGCAGCTTATACACCACTCAGAAGTGGTGTTCACTTGTATTGAGTGTTCACATTTTCATCACTTATTGCTTTTTCACATTATTGTGATTTAATTGCACATTGTAGATTAGCGCTTGTTAAGGGTTATCATTGTTGTTTGTTTAGTAAATCTAAGCCTGAGAAAGTCAAATCATAAACCTAGGTGCCGAATTTCATATATTTCATTATTCTTTGTACATTCAAAATAGCTTTATTAGCCATGGGTTAATAATAAAAACACAGTTATGAGCTTAACCGAAAAATCAGTTTTAGGGCTGGATCCACAAAGCCCAGTTAATTCAGGGCTCATTGATATTCATATTGATACTAACGTGATATTCCTTGAGTTAACATGGTATCCTCAAAGCTAATGACATGCAAAAACATTAGCATAGGCTTAACATCACGTCATTGTTATTATACATGACGGTAAATAGCTCTTAACCTTGCTCCGATCCTGATCCTGGAATACGTGTTTACTGTAGCTGAAGTGGAGAATGAAAAGCGAGGACAGGAACATAACACTGAGACGAAGTTTGTTAAATCATGCCTAACTGTGGTCTTACACCCATTCAAGTCCCTGCAGAAGTCCTATTTCAGGGTCTGGATGTGAGTAACGCCAAGTTTAGATACGACCTACCTAATGTAATGTTAAAGCTGCCGTTCTAGCTGTCGTTTAAAAATAATTATAATAATAATTTCATTCAATATGTGCATCAATACAATCTGCACACTGGCAAGTGATTAGCTAAGATGCCAATCGATCAGCGAAGATTCGGCTCTTGGTTCAATAAATGCATCTTGGGTCCTCTTCTGTGCACTGATAGTCAAAGTTCTGCGAGGAAGATCATAAGACCAGGCAGGCACTAGATTCAATTAATTCATTGCTAGAGAGGGGAGGGCTCAAAAAGATTATACTGTTTCAAAAAGGGAAGGGGATGTGACTTTGTAAATGGTTGCTATAGGAACAAAAATGCTTGTTACATTAGAATACATAAATATTGTCTTTAAAATTGTTTTTTCTTTAATTTTTAAATGCTACAAGTATTTTCTCAATACAGAACTGATTTATTAAAAAAAAAAAAAAACACACACATGTAGGATATTGCTTGAACAGCTTTAAGTCCCAAATGTAACCTTAACGCACGTTAGAGTATATGCGCTGTTATGATAATGCCTCATTTCCATATCAATCCCCAACGTACGTTATAGTTATTGCTACGCTCTTTGTGGGACAAAGCATTGGTTAATGTGATGTTATTGTCCTATGAGGATACTACGTTTTGGTTATGGTCCAGGCCATACACCGTGGTAGAACGAAGCCAGATAGAACTAGCCACCCCCTCGAACGGCAGATTCCAGAGACGAAAGGAAGGAGTGGAACTGGAGAGCGGTAAAGCCGCTTGTATTGAAGTTGGCGCCAAAAGTGATGGAGGCAAAGACGCGCGAGTGTCTCACTTCCGGGATTTGGTGCAGGATGTCAACGCCGGAGGAACAGCCGCGCAGAGTCCTTTGGAGCACCATCAAGATCTCCAGGATACGAACGTTCCTGTGCCCGCGCTTCATCACACTCGCCGGTGTTTACTCACATGTAAGTGAGCGATATTATTGTTTTGTATACCAATACATTTTTGTTACACAGGCTGTGCTTGAATGTTGTTTATTTTTGTAGGATACACCTTTTGTTAGCCTAACGCCATGTTAAGTGACCTAACAGAGCTTTGTGGATCTGGGCCACAACGTCTATTTTTTGCAGGAAGTAACATACAATGGTTATATTGAGCAGTATGATAATCACATTGATTTCATTTTATTTCCTTTCCTTCACATACAGTAAGTGATCTTCCTTTTAGTCACATTACTTAAACTGCAGTGTCTGACTTGGTGTGAGCCTAATCTACCTAAGAAAATTATGTTGAATTTCTCAAACTATTTTGAATTGATATATATATATATATATATATATATATATATATATATATATATATATATATATATATATGGAAATAAAAGACAGCGCCCTTATTAGCATACACCTATAACCCTGCAAAACAGACCTCACACTGCAGGATGATATACCCAGCACAGATATATGACAATGCTTCTAGATTAGCAGGAAACCAAGCAAATTGCAATATAAAAGGTGAAAAAACAAAATTGTCAAAAAATATATGAAAAAATAAAAAATATATTAAAAAATGTATGTTGGCAACAAAAACAATAAAAAAAGAAAAAAATACCTATAAAAATTGTGTGTAAGTCTCTTTTGTATTGTTGACAAAAATGTATAATCAATATAAAATGATGTCCATACAAATCCTTAAAAATGAATTAGAATCCTGGGCAGCTTAATTCTTGGGATCACCAACCTGCCAACGATATCTAAGAAAAAAAGAAGAAAGAAAATGCGCCCAATCCTAGTGTAAATTCAGATTTAATAGGTTTTAATTATCATGAACAGACGATTGCCAACTCACACTTTGTCAGTTTAAAATAAGCAATTTATGGGACAAGCCCATGCACCACGGTGACGTCCAGGTTTCAGAAGTCTTCCATCTGCATACAAATGTAGCTGCTGTGAATCAGCCCTGTTGTGGGATATGCTGCCGGTACAACCTTTCTCCTCTGCAGGGAAGGTAGATGTTTCTGGCTGTATTCAATCACCCACCGATCAAATAGCAGGATGCAGGAACTGACGTCTGTGCTCTGGAGCTTGAGCTTGAGCTGCTTGGCCACCGTAGTTTCTTGTACCATGTGACCCTACGCGTTTCCTCCATCTCAGCGGATATTGAGCAGTATGATAATCACATTGATTTCATTTTATTTCCTTTCCTTCACATACAGTAAGTGACCTTCCTTTTAGTCGCATTACTTAAACTGCCGTGTCTGACTTGGTGTGAGCCTAATCTACCTAAGAAAATTATGTTGAATTTCTCAAACTATTTTGAATTTATATATATATATATATATATATATAAAACTACTGATACTTAATAGCTCATGTGCAGGAATTTAAACAGTCTGCTTATTACATAGCTCCCAGGAAATGCACATTTCTAAAAGCTAGAATTCATATTGTTTACTCAAAAATTAGCTAAACACTTCTTTTCTGAGCAAACTTTTGGAGTTGCGCCCCCCTGCCTGCTCCCACTCAAATGACGCCGCGGGGTCACGTGACCTTGTTACCATGGCGACGGCCATGTGACGTCACTCCACATGACCACGGCGTCATTTGACACCGCGTTGCCATGGCGAAGCGTCACACCAACGCGTCTGAACCCCAGTAAGTTTGTTGCAGAGGCCTCACGCGAACCCCCCAGCATTTAATTTTAATGCCTCGGGAAGAGCGCGGGGCCTCTGCAAGCGCCTGCGCCCCCCCACTTTGCGCACCACTGACTTAGTACATGCAGATTATGCTGCCATACACAAGGCAGACTTGGCTCTAAACAGATACTGTGCATGTTGGATCATGCCTAGTAAAAGTAAAATGTTTGACAGACATTATTTAAATGACTAGCCCTTAATACCTTGAGATGTTTTATTTTTTCCTTTGTGTAAATTAAATCGGCCTGGTCTAACATGGTATATCTTTTGTAATTACAGTAAAGGATCTGTGTCCAATGTAACAAACGTAATTATGAACTTTCTTATGTAACCTCCCTGCCTGGCTTCTTACATCTGTGTGGTGTGTATATGGCCACACCGCATGATTACTGTGACCCAGGGTGCTGGAATTCAGGCGGCTGGATAATGTCACTGACAGTTAATGTCACTGACAGTTAATGTCACTGTCTAGAACGTAGAAAGTACGGGGGCCTGTTCTATTCTATTACCTTAGAACATGGGTGTCTCCTCTCTACGAGGTTCCTCTCCTCATGTCCTCCTGGAACCTGAACTTCCAGAGCAGTCTCTCTTCCTTAAATACCCCATGTGTGATGTCTGGATCCCCATAGCAACCCAGGGCGGGCCTAGCCTAAACTAACATTGCTAGTAAGCCTTTAGGAGGGAGGTTACACTTATATTTGATGCAGTTAAATAATGACTAAAGAAAATTCTTGCAAGATATTAAAGCGCTTAGAAAGGCCTCCGAAACGTAAAATTGCACAAAACATTATTTACCTGCAGAGCAGTAATTCCGTGTATCAGGAGATGGAAAGGCTAAGAAAGTCTGGCACTAAGGGGTCAGAGAACCTAGTAGCTCAATAAACACTGCTGTGCACAGCACTGCATACACAGTCTGTAAGAAATCCTACGTTAGAACAAGGAAAAAATGTTAGACAGGGTGGAGCGGTGGGTTTAAATAATTTGGACAAACATCTAAAGAAGATGGAAGGTCTGATTTTACCCAAATTAGCATTGTTGTCTTTTGGAAATGGTCTATCATTACTATTTACAGGAATGTCCAGGTCAATTCAAGCAACTTGCATTGGAGATATTCGCCTCAAGAGCTGTACAACTGACACCGCATCATCAATGCGATTAAGAGAAAGCAGATTTCAGTAGCAGAAAAACAATGAAAATATGGAATTCACCATCCATGAAAATTGTGACAGAATATACGGTTGATCAGCAGTAGTTAAGATATTAGTTATTATTTTAGAAAGGTAAGATATATACACACACACACATACAAAAATAGGCAGAGTATTGATCCAGTGAGAAATGTGCTTGCCTTTTATTTGTGTCAGGAAGAATTTTTCTCCCTTGTGAGACGTAATTGCCAAATGTTGCACTTTTCTGGAACAATAACAGATATAACTGCTGTGCGAGTATCTCAGCACATTAGAATGTAGCTGTAGGTTGAACAATAGACATATTATTGCAAGACAAAATCCTTATAATGCTTGTTCTTTTCACACATGGCCTAGTATTACAGCTATAAAAATGAAGAATATTAGAAAGAAAAGAAAATCTGAATACATTGTTATGCAAAATTTGATTTCTGTTAGCATACAACAGTGTATGCACACAAGAGTATCTCTCTATGCTATTTAATGCTCTGTGTGTTTCTAGAATGAATCAATACATACACACAGTTTTCTCACGTTTTTTATATAATGTTATATATGTCTTGCTGTGTGTTGTTTGTACAGTACATAGATTTTCTAGTGTCGTTAATATAGCATTGAATTCTGCTTTCTACCCACCGTTACTAGTACAGAATGGAATGAAGGTTTGAATATGGATCACTCTGCTGTTTTGTTCACACATGTTATTTGACCCCAGTATTGATCTGCAACTACTATGCATCGTCAGTGGTATGATTTGAGGATTTTAGGGGAAGAGAAATAGGGTGCAATAGGAGTGTGAAACTGGCACGAGAAATTACACATTCTACTTCTAACAACCAGGACTGGCCATAGAAACTAACTGGCATGGGCATACATTATTTATTTAAACATAACATTTATATAACCACCTTATCCAGGGTTCTGTACCTTAGTTAGTACAGACACAATCTAGGATTTTAGTGCTTGAGGCACCGGGAGATAAAGTGACTTGTCCAAGGTCAAAAGGAGAGGACACCAGGATTTGAACCAGGCTCACCTGCTTCAAACTCAGTGTGTTTGTTTTTCAGAATTAGTGTCTTTCCTCACTGAGCCTCTCCTACTAAGCTTATCCACAAGTACCTGACGTTACTTCCACGTGAACAAATCCAAGAGTGACACCAACAGTGGTTGTAGACTCGGATGCTTTAAAAGTGATGCAGCTTTTCCCTCTTGTGCACGGAATATCCTTTTATAAGCCTTGCACAAACCCTGCAATTCGAAGAACAAAAACAAACCAATAAATAAATCATTCCTGCAGGCACATCCTAAAGGTTAAAAAGAGAGAGAACCCCAATGCGACATCCAACATGACAAATCATATAGTTAAATACTTATCTCCTCTTTTCTCAGGTGAGGGTCATTTAGTTACATTCTTTGGCCAAAGCATTGTAAGTGCATGAGAAGTTTATTAAGACTTATTCCACATATTAGAGATGTAAAGAGAACGTTTGCAGAGATAGTGTTATGACTCGCAGATAAAGAGGTCACACCCTGGCGTGGTCTGCAAGCTCACAATGCTTTGGCCAAAGAATTTAACTAAATGATCCTCACTTATGAGAAACGAACAGATAAGTATGGACAGTAACTATATTATTTGTCGTGTTGGATGTAGCATTGGGGTTCTCTGTCTTCTGTTTCTTCATTGGTACATACCCAGTAGCACTCATTTGGACATAATAATATATGGTGAGGTGGGTCTGGGTTTGAGCTTACAGGGATTGTGTATGTAGAGTTCATAAAAGTCCATCATGAAAAGGGGGAGCAAATGAACAAAGAGAATGAGTAAAACAGAAGGATTGGTGGAGAGAAAATGGCCACCTTAGAGTGGTTTCTCAATGCCCTGATAATGGATATTGGAGCTTGGTCAGCATTAACTGGCATACTGTAGACTTGAATTGCAGCTAACGCTGATCAGAATTGCACATTTAAGTTCGAGAGCAAAAACAGTGTAGGAATCAGTGTTGACTATCTTTGTAAAATATTATCCAGAGGAACGTACTTGAAGATGATTATTTAATTTTTTTTAAAGTCACTTTGCTGTGGACACCATTCCTTTGATAACAGTGACATCAGGCATGCTCAAAGATCGATATGTATTATTATCCTAAAGTATTGGTGACAGAATGGCTTTCAATGAGTTATCACTTGCCATAATATATTTGTGTCTATGCCTTGCCAACATGCCATCCTGCAGGTCCTCCTGTTAAGATTCCTGGAAACTGTGGACACAAAATACTAGTGTTGAAAGTGTATCTTTATTTGTAATAGTTTCTGTTAACAAGACACTAAAATACTGTCATTAGTTAGTTTGCCTGAATTTGAGACCACAAGATGGAAAATACAACTGCACAGATGTCAGTCATGTTGATACTCACCAATCACCATGGTATAGAGTAGTTGACCAGCTCAATAAAAGGCAGATGAGGAACATAAGTTCTTGACTCCTCAGGCATAGTATTTCTTCTGTCCTGGGACAGAGGGGGTCATTCTTCCCTCACATTTGACACTAAGTGTACAGTAGTTAGACTGTGATTATATGAAGCATTTCAAACCTATTAGGAGCTCAAAGATTTTCTCTGCGATGGGATTCTATAGTTAGTGATCTTCGGCACACACCCGTGCAACATCTGTTCACATTTTAGGCTTATGGGTGGACTTCGAGTCCAATCAGGTTCACATCTTGAACTACAGAAAGAACAGCTTTGTTTTTAAGGAACAATTGACTGTATAAATGTGACTGTCACATTGTTTTAAAGCATTTCTTATAGCATCATTAGTGCTAGTTGCTGCTCAGTATATTGAGACTTGAACTACTGCTGAATTTTTCACTTACTCTTCATTTTATTTAAGATGACAACAAAACCTTTGCTGGAAAGTTGTCAGCTTGAACTTTATAAGATGACAAGACATTTTTCTACATATCACCTGGCATCTAGTTATACTCATAATTGATCAGACTTCATTAGTATAGTACTGTTGCACTGATATGCATGCAACACAGTAATTTTTTTCTTGATACATGCGTTAAATATATTTTACCTTATTGTAGAAATTCAGTATATGTTCTGCACGTGATCATTGTATTCTAAGAGGAAGATGGATTCAGATGACTTCAAGAAAACAAATTAGCAGTTCGGGGAACAGAACAGTTATGCTAGTGTAGTTTTAAAGTACTAACCAAAGGTGCTATTAAATACTACACTACAATAAAGTGCTGAACAAATCAGAAGCAGTTTGGGGGAGCTGTAATTGAACAAAAGCATTATTGTGTGTAGTTACAATATGTATCTAGATATATGTATCTAGATATATATATATATATATATATATATATATATATATATGCAAATATAACTGTATGCTCATCTGCATGTCTTAGGCAGATCTGTAACCCTGCCTTTCCCCATCATCACCCAGCATACAGCACTTCCACTGCAGCAAGGGATTCTGGGAAATGACATGCAAATGAGCACACAGTGTCACTTTTTGCCTCAATAACCATTTTTAACATGGTTCCCTATAGGCTTAAGCTTGCTGCATGGTCACAACATATATATATATATATATATATATATACACACACACACACACAGGGCTCAACAAATGCACTCGCCCACAAGCCAGGGGCGAGTGCATTTTATCCGCTGGCGGGATGCTGCGGCGGGATATTGTGGTGGCGTAGTTCAGCATCTACTGGCATTTTTCTCCTTCAACTACCTGCATTCTCCTCTGCATTGAAAATGGGCGCTTTGACGTTCATTTGACAACTGAAGGTATAACCAAATTAATGCAGGTCCTACACTACACTGTGAACCCTTCCCCTTTGCCTCTGTTTGAGGGGAAATAACCATAGTAGATCCTGTTCTATGCAGCAAAGTGAAAAGACTTCCCAAGTTAAAAAGGTGAGGAGGAGGGAGCTCTGGGGGGATTAAAAGAGGGTGTACTTTCTTTTTCACACAACTGTATATATATATATATATATATATATATATATATGTCATTACTGTATATAACTATATATATATATATATATGTGTGTGTGTGTCCTTACTATATACAGTATAACTATATAATATATATATATATATATATATATATATATATATATATATACACACACAGTTGTGTGAAAAAGAAAGTACACCCTCTTTGAATTCTATGGTTTTACATATCAGGATATAATAACAATCAACTGTTCTTTAGCAGGTCTTAAAATTAGGTAAATACAACCTCAGATGAACAACAACACATGACACATTACACTGTGTCATGATTTATTTAACAAAAATAAAGCCAAAATGGAGAAGCTGTGTGAAAAACTAAGTACACCCTTACTGCTTCCATAGGAATTAAAATGCTAAGTAGCAGACAAGTGCTGCTAATAAAATGCCCTCAACTAATTGATCATCAGCAAGTGTGACCACCTCTATAGAAGCTGAAGTTTTAGCAGTTTGCTGGTCAGGAGCATTCAGGTGTGTGTTAACACAACGCCAAGGAGGAAAGACATCAGCAATGATCTTAGATAAGCAATTGTTGCTGCCCATCAATCTGGGAAGGGTTATAAGGCCATTTCCAAACAATTTAAAGTCCATCATTCTACAGTGAGAAAGATTACTCAAAAGTGGAAAACATTGAAGACAGTTGCCAATCTTCCCAGGAGTGGACGTCCTAGCAAATTCACCCCACGGTCAGACCATGCAATGCTCAGAGAAATTGCAAAAAAAAACAAGAGTTACATCTCAGACTCTACAGGCCTCAGTTAGCAAGTTAAATGTTAAAGTTCATGACAGTACAATTAGAAAAAGACTGAACAAGTATGGTTTGTTTGGAAGTGTTGCCAGAAGAAAGCCTCTTCTCTCTAAAAAGAACATGGCAGCACGGCTTAGGTTTGAAAAGTTGCATCTGAACAAACCACAAGACTTCTGGAACAATGTCCTTTGGACAGACGAGACAAAAGTGGAGATGTTTGGCTATAATGCACAGGGCAACGTTTGGCGAAAACCAAACACAGCATACAGTATCAGCACAAACACCTCATACCAACTGTCAAGCACGGTGGTGGAGGGCTGATAATTTGGGCTAGTTTTGCAAGCACAGGACCTGGGAACCTTGCAGTCATTGAGTCGACCATAAACTCCTCTGTATAACAAAGTATTCTAGAGTCAAATGTGAGGCCATCTGCCCGACAGCTAAAGCTTGGCCGGAATTGGGTCATGCAACAGGACAATGATCCCAAGCACACCAGAAAATTACAACAGGATGGCTGAAAAAGAAAAGAATCAAGGTGTTGCAAAGGCCCAGTCAAAGTCCAGACCTGAACCCGATTGAAATGCTGTGGCGGGTCCTTAAGAGAGCTGTGCATAAACAAATGCCCACAAACCTCAATGAACTGAAGCAACGTTGTAAAGAAGAGTGGGCCAAAATTCCTCCACAACGATGTGAGAGACTGATAAAGTCATACAGAAAACGATTACTTCAAGTTATTGCTGCTAAAGGTGGTTCTACAAGCTATTGAATCATAAGGTATACTTAGCTTTTCACACATGGCTTCTCCATTTTGGCTTTATTTTTGTTAAATAAATCATGACACAGTGTAACATGTCATGTGTTGTTGTTCATCTGAGGTTGTATTTACCTAATTTTTAGACCTGCTAAGGAACAGATGATTGTTATTATGTCCTGATATGTAAAACCATATAATTCAAAGAGGGTGTGCAAGCGTTCCCCGCTATATTCTTTATGATGGGCTCTCAAGTTATGTACCTCCCCAGAATAGGAGTAAGAACTACCAGGGAATAAAGTCCAGAATAATATTGTTTGCCTTGAGTTCTGTCCAGATGCACTGTATGTCAATAACTGTGAATTGTTTTAGACAGCTGCCTATAAAGCACCTTTTTGTTTTATAAAAGTCCTTGGCGTACCATCTTTTTCCTATTCATCAATCCGCGCCAGCCTGCACCGTGTAAAGACCTGAGATACTGAGCACTGCCAATGTGTATAGTCAATCTGATGTGACCTCCTTTAGATCCAGGTGTAACGATCGGCCTGCCCACAAGCCAGACGAGACCCCAGGACTGAGGTGGAAAGTAGTAATACCACACACCTAGCAGTAAACAGGGGCACAGCCGGAGTGTGGAAGTAGCGTAGGTGGTCCTGGTAACAAAGATAGTTCATTTTACCGTACTTGACACCTCCAGCGTAAAAAGGTAAAGTCCGTAAGCCAGTGGTCGTGCGATGGACAGAGCAGCGTAGTAGTGTGTCCGTAAGCCATTGGTCGTGGGATGGAGAGAGCAGCATAGTAGAGTGTCCGTATGCCGTGTCCAGGGAATATAGAAGTCAGCAGGGTAGTAATGTCCAAAGCCAATCCAAGGGGTACCAGAGAGCAGCGTAAATGAAGTCCAAAGCCAAGAGTCAAGATCCAGGGAGGTCAGAAGGATATCCAGGAACAGGAGCAGGAACTGAAAGACAAAAGGGGCCAGGCAACAGCAGACAGCAACAAAGTACAGAAGCTATGCAGAGCAAGGAGGTAATGGTGAGGGGAGTCTAAATAGGGGGCTGGGGCCTATCAGAGGAAGGGGAGAGATGGAGGAGTGGCTCGAGGGTGGACTGATAGGGGAGGAGTGCCTGGGAGGCTGGGACCTATTAGAGTGAGGGGAGGAACGGAGGAGCGGCCCAAGGAAGGACCTGGAAGGGTAGAAGTGCCTGGGAAGCTGGGACCTATCAGGGAAAGGGGAGGAGTGGAGGAGCGGCCCGAGGGATCCGGAAGTGTGGGAGCGGCCGTGGAGGGGGCCTTGAGGAGTGAGGCACGCCGCCGGGGAGCCTGGGCGGCATGGAGACCAGGTAAGGGGGGAGTAACGAGTGCTCACCACAAACAGGACGGGACCGCAAGGCTGAGGTGGGGATGTTTGAATACACCAACCAACAACCGCGTCCGGATTGCAGTCATAGTCGTGTAGCTGGGTCAGGGTAGGAGAGGTCAGAATAGTCGTGATACTGGTCTAAGATGGGAGAAGTCGGATGGTCGTTGTGCGTAGACGGGATCCAGGAGAAGAGAGGTCAGAATGGTCGTTGTGCGTTACCGAGGTCCAGGGGTCAGAGAATGTGGGAGACCAAATACAAGCCGAGGTCAAAGGTACAGAGAATTCAAGAGCAACATCAGGGCAGCAGGATGCTTGAGGCAAGCACTAGAAACATAAACAGTAGTTTATGCTCAGCCAATTTGTTTAAGGGCTGGCTGAGCATATAAAGAACAGAGAGCCAATGGGAAGGCTGCAGGCAGGGAGTCATCACACAAAGACTGTGTACTGATAGGCAGGGGCGGAGTGTATCGCAGCTGCGGAGTAATTAATGTTGTAAACATTAACCCATCGAGTGTTTCTGGTCATGCGATGCCGACGTGTAGTGGAGACAGGAGCTTCCTCCGTTGCGTCACAGGACGCGGCACGGGGGCGGAGCCTAGGTCCAGTACCGGCAGGGGTACTGTGGCACGCGCGCGCAGTGCACATGCGAGGGGCATCACCCAATGCTTCACAGGGGCAGAAACGAGGGGGTTCCCAATCCTCACAGGGGGTTACGTATATGGGTCAGCTATGTATGATATATAAAAGTGATACACCAAACCATTCCTATTCTTGAGTCATAAGGGATGAAGAAAGTTACAGTAACTATAGGTTTTATTCAGCTGAAAATCCACAGTCATTTTATTTTTATAACTTTACATCTCAGATGGTTCTGCTTCCAAATTGTATATTTGGTGAGACAGCTACGGTACCTCAGATATCACAACCCCAATTGGGTTAATTTGCATGCCACCTCCCATTATTATTGACTGCAGCCTAACTGTATGGTGTGAATGAAACAGGTTTTTGGACCTGTGGAAAACATGCAAATACTCTTATGCATATTCTATCTTTGTCATCCATTGTTCAGTCTGATGTCATCACAATTTTGTAGTGAAATGTAATTTCTGGTACGTCTTGACACATGGAGGTAGTTACCTATGTTTTGCAAAATAATGTTGCTTAAATCTTCTTATTTAAGTTTACATTACTTTGTTGCAGCGTACTTTTTTTAATTTCAGGGCTAAAACTGATCAAGCTACAATGCCAGATATGTTATAAGAAGTTGTAATATGTATGTATATGTGTGTGTATATATATATATGTGTGTAAATATGTATATACAGTACACCGTATATGGCTCGAATATAGTACAGCCTTGCACATAATACAACCCCTACAGTTTTTAAGTTGTTCTATATAACAAAATAATGTTGCTTAAATCTTCTTATTTAAGTTTACAAATTACTTTGTTGCAGCGTACTTTTTTTAAATTTCAGGGCTAAAACTGATCAAGCTACAATGCCTGATATGTTTTAAGAAATTGTAATATGTACTTCCACTGCAGCAAGTGATTCTGGGAAATGACATGCAAATGAGCACACAGTGTCACTTTTTGCCTCCAAAACCATTTTTAACATGGTTCCCTATAGGCTTAAGCTTGCTGCATGGTCACAGCTTTGAGCACAGCCAGGGTTAAGGTGCATACCCAGAAAACCACCCACAGACAGCTGTTTCGACCTTAATGGGTCTCATCAGTGTGGAAGTGCTGTATGCTGGGTGATAATGGGGAAAGGCGGGGTTGCAGACCTGCCTAAGACATGCAGATGAGCATACAGTTGTATTTGCATATTTGCTTTCCTGTGGAGGGTTTTTGTCACTTTTTTTACTCACCATAACTTAACTCAGTATTATGGTATATATATATATATATATATATATATATATATGTGTGTGTGTATATGTATATACAGTACACCGTATATGGCTCGAATATAGTACAGCCTTGCACATAATACGACCCCTACAGTTTTTAAGTTGTTCTATATGAAAAATTAAAGGTGTTATATATATATATATATATATATATATAGACAAAATAAAGAACCTCCAATAAAATGTTATATATATATATATATATAATCATATTAATTCTGCAGTGTGTTTGAATGTACTGTATGTGTTGATGCCTTTGTGACTGACAGACCATATTCCAATAGTATGTTAACCTGAAGCAAAGGGTCATACAAACAGTATGGTGATCACCAGAAGGAACATCAGTCTACAACCATATGACAGGTTCTGAGGGTCAGGACAGTTTTCAGGACATGCTATTCCATTGGGGAATGGAATGAATTTAAAATGACAACACTAGACTCTTTAGAATAGTAAAGCTGTGTGGGGAATGAACTATCTTACATTCTAATCACAATCCTTGCAAAATTCAAAATAAGAGAATCGACATCAACTATACTATAGCACAGTACAGTATACAGTTATCTGTGACACATTACCCATACAAGACCAAAACCATATTTAAAGCCTTTCTGTTCTCTCCTGTCCCAATCTCTCTAATATTATAGATTTGTGAATGTCCTGAACTGTGCTTTGCAAAATGTAATGTAAATTTCCCCTGTAAATTTGTGCGAAAGTTTACATTTGCATGAAATTTTTTGAAAATGCACAAAACTTCTTGTATAAAAAGTCATGTGATCCCAAGTTGTGCAAATGTCTTCTGATATGCTTTTAAAAAAATGTCGCCAGTTCACTCACATTAGCAAAAATGTCCCACGTCTGTCTGCCTGTTATACAAATGTTGTCCGTTTTGCTTCCATTCTTGCCATTTCTCTCCATCTTGCTCTTTAATCCCTGCCCGTCTCCTAGTAGCATACAGTATTCACCATGCTGTGAAGCCGAGAAGATTTCAGCTAAATTGTCTGAATGGGGCTTAAATCTTCATAAGCAAGAGGATGCTTCACAGCATATTGAATAGGAACTCGTCTCGTTAGCCCCATCACTTTGTCAGGACGAGTAGATTTGTGAGTTCTCGAAAGCTCACGCACCATTATATCTGTGAGGCATTCTCAGGTTGTTGTTGTTGTTATTGTTATCATTTATTTGTTAAGCGCCAACGTATTTTGCAGAGTTATGTATATTGCATAAACAGTTACATACCGTACAAGTGAGGATAAACATGCACAGATACAAAGAGGTAGTGAGGGCCCTGCTCGTGAGAGTCTATAATCTATAGGAAATTGGAGCAATGTTGAAACAAGAAGGTAAAGTTTCTGCTCATTGTAGGATAAGTTGTGGCTCAGGTTGGAATGAGGCCCAGTCTGATAGCTGAAGCCATTAAGGTATTTTTGGCAGGGATGTTACATAGGGTGGAGAGTGGTCCAACCACACAGTTGGTCGCAATGGGGTTGGAGGGGGAGAGGAGTTGATGTTAGAGGTATGGCGAGTAGGCTTCCTTGGAAAGAGGAGTTTTCAGGGAGTTTTGAAACATCTGAAAGCTGGGGGAGAGTCTGATGGTATGTGGTAGGGAATTCCAGAGAGACAGAGCAGCACTGGCAAAGTGTTGAGACCTTGGTAAGTCATTACTAAGGTTTTACATTTTAATCTGGAGGCTATGGGAAGCTAGTGTAGGGATATGCGCAGTGGAGCTGTAGAGATAGTTACATAGTAGATGAGGTTGAAAAAAAGAAATACATCCATCAAGTTCAACCTATGCTAAATTTAGACGGATAGTAAGATGGAACGGTGAGTGAGGTACAGGAATCTAGCAGCAGCATTTTGGATCGACTAGAGTTGGAAGAGGCAGACATGCAGCGGCGGGTTTGAAAACCCGCCTCCCCATGGCACCTAGTGGCAGTCGCCTCCTTGCTGCCGCCCTCCTTCTCCATCTGAATCACAGCGTTAAATGACACCACGGATGTCACCAAACGTGACGGCGTATGATGTCGTGTTGCCATATTAATGGTGACGTCATAACAGCATTTGATACCACGTTGCCATGGCAACGAGACATCACGTGTCATTTAACGCTGCGATTCGAAAGGATAAGGAGGGCGGCAGCAAGGAGGTGGTTTCCACAGCTAAGTGCCTTCACATTAGACCTGATTGACCCGAGAGCGCGGCAGATGTATATCAGGGCAGACATTTTTGCCGTCCCAAAATGTTGCCACCCTAGGCCCGGGCCTAATGGGAAATCTGCCACTGCAGACAAGGGGAATGAAAGGGAACTAAGAGAAGATTGCCGTAATCGAGGTGGGAAATTAATGGTTTAGTATTTTAGTCTCATCATGAGTGAGAAAAGGGTGATTATATATCTATCTATATATATATATTAAATATCTTGGTGATATTTCAGAGGTAGAGAAGGCAGGACTTTGTGAGGGACTGAATGTGAGGAATGAAGAAGAGATCAGAGTCAAAGAGGACCCATAGACCTCGGGTTTGAGGTGTTAAGTAGGTTGTGGTGTTATTGAGAGTGAGAGAGGGTTGGTGTAGCGATGACAGTGGAAGGGATAAAGAATATTAATTCTGTTTTGGACATGTTACGCTTCAGGTAGCAGTGAGACATCCATGAGGACATTGCAGAGAGATAGTTGGAGACACGGGACAGGAGATAGGGGAGGATGTCAGGGGAGGAGAGATAGATTTGGGTGTCATCTGCATAAATATGAAAGTCAAAAGATTGTATTACGTAGTTCACCAAAAGAAGGAGGTTTTTGTAGGTAGCAGGCCAGGGTCGCCAATTGGGGGGTAAGTATGGACAAGTGTCCCGTGCCAGGTGACTGTGTTGGGCCCGGCCGGCACTGATAGTCGGGCCTGGCCTCAGCTGCTCAGCTCAGATGCTGCCGGGCCCTGGCTCCCTGCTCTCCCCAGCTGCTGCCTCCTCTTCCCATGCGGGCCTGCCTCTCTCTCATACCGGTGCGTGCTAGAAGCTGGGACTGACTTCTGGCTGCACCCAGCTTCCGGCGCGCACCAACAGCAGAGAGAGGATGGCATGGCAAAAAGCGGTAGCTTCTGGAGCAAGCCTGGAGCCGGGGTCTAACAGCGGCCACCAGAGGCTGGGCCTAGCTCCCGGGCTTCTGTTGCCGCTGCCAGGCCCTGGCTCTCCCCAGCTGCTGCTTGCTTCTTCCCACACCGGGCCTCAGTCTCTCGCCGGTACACGCCGGACCTGGGTGCAACCGGAACTCAGGCCAGCTTCCGCCACGCACTGACAGGAGAGAGAGGCAGACCCGACGTGGGAAGAGATGGCAGCAGCTGGGGAGAGCCAGGGCCCGGCGGAGGCAACCAGAGGTAAGTGATAATTCTATTTGGGGGTGTGGATAATTGTATTTGGGGGGGTGGTAATTATATATGGGAGGGGGTAGTGGTAATTGTATCTGGGGGGTAGTGGTAATTTTTTCTGGGGGATAGTAGTGGTAATTGTATCTGGAGGGGTAGTAGTGGTAATTGAATCGAAGGGGGTTTGTGGTGTCTGTATCTGGGGGGTGTAGTGGTGTCTGTATTTGGAGTGTTGTTTTGTATTGGGAGGGGGTATTGTGTGTGTTTTGGGGGGTATTGTGTGTGTATTGAGGGGGGGTTGTGTGGGCAGTGTGGGAGGGGGAATTGTGTGTGTGGCCAGGAGAGATGGGGGGGATTGGGGGAGCGTGAATGAGTGATAGCGATTGGGGGGGAGGAGAGCAGAGAGTGGGTGTAAGAGAGGGAAGAGTGAGAGAGAGAGGAATATAGGTGTGAAAGAGGATGGCTCGAAAGGCCACCAACACGAGGGGCACGGCATTGACATAGGGGGGCGCGGACACAGTAGTGCCCACACGGGGGCGGGGGCGCTGACACGGGGGATGCCGACAGGGGGTGGGGAATCTGGGCAAAGCTCTAGTCCTGGGCCCCAGGAAATCTGTCGGTGGCCCTGATAGCGGGTGAAGGGTGTGTGCCACGGTTGTGACTTGGATTGTCGGGGTGACGTGAGCAGTCTTGTCTAAGGCTGATTAGATCATGCTGTTGTATAGATGGGTTGCTGGGTTGGGACAGGAATGGGTAGAGATGGAAGAGGGATGAGGTTGTAGAGATGTTAAAAATTAGAGAGGTCTAGGTCATGTAGGTTCCTATATGTACGTTTGGAGGTAGGTGATGTGAAAGTTTCATAGAGTAGAGTGAGGTTAAAAGTTAGAAGGGGATGATCAGAGACAGGAAAGGGCGTGTTAGATGGGTTAGAGAAACCAGGTCAAGGGAGTGGCCATTGCAGTGAGTAAAAGAGGTGGCCGACTGGGAGAGACGATAGGAGGAGGTTAGAGAGATAAGAAGGGAAACTTAAGTGGCAGTGGGATTGTTAAAAGGTATGTTAAAGTCTCCCAGTATGACAGTAGGTGTGTCAGAAGAGAGGAAGTGAGGGAGCCAGGCTGCAATGTTGTCAAGAAATGGGGATGTAGGTCCAGGGGGGCGATAGATGACAGTGACATGGAGAGAAATGGGGGAAGACATGAAATGTGTAGCATGGGGAAAGTAGTATAACAACTCCTCTACCCTGTCTATTCCCTGGTCTTTGCTGTGGCTGAGGGAGAGACCACCGTAGAAGAGTGTAGCAGGGGAGGTGGTGTCTGAGGGGGTGAGCCAGGTTTCGGTAATAGCTGGAAGGTTGAGAGAGTTGGAAATAAACAGGTGATGTATTGCAGTAAGTGTGTTGTAGACAGGTCATGTGTTCTATAGGGCATAGGAAAGGGTAAGGAAGGGAAAGATATAATGGGACAAGGTTGGAGTGATTACTGTAGCAGTGTGTTGAGAAGGAGACTTTGGGGCAGGGTGTGAAATGTAAGAGGATTGGTATGTGGCTTGGGCCAGGATTGGGAGACATGTTGCCACATAGTAGGAGGAATAGTGACAGAGGAAGAGAGTAGGATAGTTTTTATTTTATTTTTTTCATTTTATTTAATTTTATTTAATTATTTTGGTCAGAGATTATTATTATTATTATTATTATTTAGAAAGTGCCAACATATTCTGCATTACAGTAAAATTTTGCTGACAATAGTATCAGTTGCCAAATGTATTTAACATGTGCTAATACAAATGCTAAAGGCGTCCTCACCATGGTTTTCAATCCACGAGGAAGTGTAAACAAACCTACACTTTTTCAAGATATGGGAACTTTTCCACTGGTGTGATTTTTAAACAGAAACATAAAACATAGAAAAATGTTTAGGTATTGTATTTCATCTTAATAGTCTAGTAAACTGTATAACCAAAATAAATTAATCTGTTCCCTCTTAAAGGTTTCAACTTGAAAAGAATATGGCTTATAAAAGGAAGCAAGAATAAATTTATATACATGACCTTTCCATTGTAATAAATGAGAAGAGAATCTTTAGGACTGCATGAGATCTGACATGCATCCTTCTATCCTATCACCCGCCTGTCCCTTTCACTGAATAGCACTGATTGTTGTAACCCAGAGGGAGAAAATGAATTTAAAAATTGCTTGTTCTTGTCACTGTAAATCTTTAATGCATTTAATGAAAGTTCCTTTCCACGTGAAGTTATTTCCCTATAATAAAATAATATAAAAAATAAAAAAAAAAGACAGCAAATTAGTACAGTGATTCAAATATCCTTAAAGTCAGATTTAATTGGGGCAAATCCCTCCAGTGAATGGAAAGATGACATCTGTCTTCATTTCCATGGCGAAACGATAAACTCAAGACAGGGCTGAAATGTCAACGTAAAATAATGCTAATAATTATTCTGAATGTTACAGTCTCCTTGACCTTGAAATTTAAAAGGCCAAGATTAAGGCTTTTTGTCAGAAGTTAAGAAGTCATCTATGACACTGCTGACATTTATGATTAATGTAATCTGGCAACATTAAGGAACCAGTACAGGATACCATTAGATTACAATGGTCACTTAATTATTTTCTTCTAAACTCAGTGAAACTCATTATAAATCAAACGCTGCAGTCTCCTATCTTTTGTAGTTAGGCTTCACATTAATGCAGTGCATTTAATGCACTATGTTTAAAGACATTAGGGCTTTTTTTCTAAGGCTGCGCTTATAGTGCTGGCGACGGCAAAGCGACGTCGCAGCAAAACAAATGTATTGCCGCCGTCACGTGCGCTTATAGTAAGCGCGACGCGATGGAGCGACGCGAATTCTTGATGCCGGTCAAATTTGATTTCTTAGAGGCTGTCGCCACATGTGACAGCCTCTGAACCAATCAAAGACCAGGTCGCCCGTAACGTCGCCGGAAAGCAAAATACAACTTTTGCTAGCGGCGACGGCAACGGGTGGCGTCACCGTCGCACGCACTATAAGCGCGGCCTAACACTACAAAATGTATTAGTACTATCATACATTTCATATCAAATATGCTTTCTGCTTGTATCCTCTGTACAGTTTCATATAATCTTCATGATTTAACCCCTTTCCATTCTACATAATCAGATAGCAATAACATTTTGCTACCCTAAGCACTAGAATTACAATGCTACAGGTAAAGTAGAATTACAATGTAAACTCTTAGGCAGAGGGTCTCACCTCTCATATTATATCCATTAATACCTCTCCGGTTTTACCTTGTAAGAACATTGTACACCCACACTTACCAATGATTTATTTCATTTTGTAAAGGGCTCTGTCTGAGGTGATTGATACATGATAGACGTCAGTGAAGGGTTCAACTGAGATCTGGGGAACTGCAATGAGATTGGTAGTGTGAAATTCTATTCAGCTTTCCTAAAGGTCTACTGAAGAGATAGATAGGTGCTGTATGCCCATATCTGATCATCTCCTGGCATGTGTCTGCTTCTCCCTGTACAGTCAAAATGGGGAGTTCAGCAGGCACACGTCCTTAGGGTCAGAAATAGCTGGTGTTCATAGACGTAAGGAAAATCCTGCATATCCCTAAAAGACAAGAAAGAATGCAAGTAACAGAAGGGCACACGGACTTATGAAAAAAGAAAAAATTTCCCAAAAAACACAACGTTTCAGCTGACAAGCAGCCTTTGTCAAGGTGAGGGCTTATAAACACACAAGACAGTTCCGGGCACTCTAAGGCCAGGGACATAGTGAATTAATGTGGGCGGAGGTGCACCATCCGTGGGCGTGTCGGTGGCGCGTCTGGGGGCGGGCCAGTGACGTCACGGAGCTGGTTCGCCCTCATTGGGCGAACCGCTCACGTGACCGGCCCTGCGCTCCGGCGAGCACCAAATTTGAAACCTAAGCCTAAGGCCTCGGGCATGGTCAGCGCTTATGCGCTGACCCATGCTGAGCCGTGCTGCTGCTCGGCACTGAGCCCCTGAAGCCGCAATGAGAGCGGCTTTAGCAGGGGCTCGCGCACACGTCAGCACACTTGGGGAAGCGTGTGTCTGATGGAGTTTTGAAATTTCCCCGCTTGCCGGAGCGCAGGTCCGGTCACGTGAGCAGTTCGCCCAATGAGGGCGAACCAGCTCCGTGACGTCACTGGCCCGCCCCCGTCCCGCCCCCTGATGGGGCGCTTTGTAAGGCCAGGGAAAGCACCGCTTTCCCTGAGCCTCAGCGCGCCTCCGCACTGTTTGGGGCACTATGTCCCAGGCCTTAGGGCCTCATGCAGTAAGCGCTGATAAGGCTTTTATCTGCATTTTCCCGCCAAAATTGCATTTGCTATTCAGTAAGCGCCGATAAGTGGCCCAAATCGGCATTTTGTCTTCGCTTATCGGTGCTGATCGGCACTCTGAAATTGAGATTTCTACGGCAATTTGTCCCGCCAACTAAAGTTGGCAAGTTGGAGGAGAGAAGGATCGGCACTTAGAAAAAATAGCTCATCTCTACATCAATGGAGTCAATGGAGCGGGGACTTATAACTTTATAGGAGTTTTTACGTTCTATTGCTCCTAATAAAAATGTGCTTGGCATTACAGTGTCGATGTGATTCACTTCATCGTGTTACCGCGTACGTTTATTATTGGCAGAACATTGTACTTGTCTATGTTATGATGTTTTGTGTGTCACATTAGTCTTAATGTTATGATGTGTCAAGGGAAACTCCTATAGTAAACGCTTAAAGGAAGAGGTCACATCATATGAAACATGTTACTTACGTGTGCTTCAATTTATTATATGATGTAACAGATTTCACACATCTAACAGATCCAGTGTATAGTAATGTTGGTATACATTATACAATGCTTTGAATGTGTGACGCATGATCAAATGTAAATGACTTTTTGTTTTCATGTTTACATGTAGTTTGTGACCTACAGTACCTCTTTTTATGACGTACGCAATTGGACACTCAATAACATTGCATGTTTACATTGTACACGATGCATTATAATCAGTTCATGCTAACTTATACACAGATCTATAATAGTTACTCATTTTTAGACGATTCAAACATAATCAATAGCAAGTATCCTGATGGCATGAAATTATGCATAGGCACATTATAATTAGTTCATGTGAACATGTGACAATAACATGCTAATTCGACATGTTGCAACGTAGTTTTTCAACGTCAATGTCATGGTTGTATTCTAATGAGATGACTGAGTGTTGTGTTCATAAGTGGTACATGCATTACACATTCCATAAATACTTGCAAATAATTGTTTTACAAAGCTTAACGTAACATCATAGTCAAATATCATGATTGCCTGGTGAACACACATAAATAATCCGTATAATTCGTACTGTATACCCGTTTGGAGTTCACAACTTGGATATGTTTATTTAACACCTTGCACTTCATCAAGTCACATGACATCATCACATAGGTATTTAAAGGAGGGCAATTACCTGCGCATTGACAGCTACAGACCTGAAGATGATACGATTGTTCATGAGATGGAGGAGGATTCTATTGGAGGAGAGGCTAGCTGAGGGACAGGATGTCACAGGGCAAGGAAGGGACAGGGACGTGGAGTGGAGAGGGAGAGGGAGAGGCAGAGGAGATGAGAGGAGAAGAGAGAGGAGAGAAGTTGTGCCTCATCCACGTTTGTACAGGGAGAGAACCATGTTAGATGGGATGAGTGAGGAGGAGATCATAAGTCGGTATCGTTTGAGTTCAGCAGCAATCTTATCTCTTTATGAAGAGATACGGGTAGATTTAGATTTTGTGACAGCCAGAGGTCGTGCAGTCCCTGGGCTTGTTAAAATGCAGTGCTCATTACATTATCTTGCTTCCGCGTCATTCCAGACAACTGTGGGCATAGTGGGCGGGGTATCGCAATCTACATTCTCGCGGGCCTTTACCCAGTTTCTATGTGCACTGAATAGACGCGCTAGGAATTATATTCATTTTCCTACAGAGCACACAGAGTGGCAGGAAGTCAGGAATGGCTTTTATACCATAGCCGGGATACCATGTGTGATGGGTGCAATAGATTGCACCAATGTTGCCTTGATCCCGCCTAGTCAGAGTGAGCATGCTTACCGCAATCGTAAGCACTACCATTCCCTGAATGTACAGGTGGTATGCGATGCCACGATGAAGATTATGCATGTGGTAGCCAAATTCCCTGGTTCCAGTCACGATTCCTCTATCCTGAGAAACTCATCAGTCTTCCATGCTTTTGAACAAGGCTATTTTGGACCTGCTTGGCTGGTGGGTGAGTACATATTATGATGTGTTCACAAACAACTCTTGTTTTTATTTGAAATGTTGTATGTAATAATGTTTACACCAATTGTTTCATATTTGTGCACAATGTATTATAGGTGACTCAGGATACGGAATTAGGCCGTGGCTGTTGACCCCGGTGCCAAACCCTCAATCTGAAGCAGAGGAGAGGTATAATGTTGCACATATATCTACAAGATCTGTCATCGAGAGGACATTTGGCCTGCTTAAAACAAGATTCCGGTGTTTAGATCGAACTGGTGGGGCACTTCAATATAAGCCTGCTAAAGTGTCAGATATTGTAATTGTGTGTTGCGTTTTGCACAATCTGGCACTCCGCCATAATTTAGAAACCGACATAGGTCAGGCCTTGGAGGACGAGCATCCCGTACATTTAGCAGCTGACACTGAGCAAACAGCCTGTGGTGTGGAGACACGTCGTAATGTGATTAACACATATTTTACATGTAAGCAACTACCTATACAGTATGTTCATAGTACTACATAGATGTATTAATTCATTGTAATGATAAATACATGTGTCCAAATACCATTCAATTAGGAAACAGATGAATATGGTTCTCCCACCTTTCTGTTCTCTGCTGTGTGGACAAATGCATGTGGCTCCGGTATGTCATTCATCAACAGGTTGTATTCTACTTCTTACCACTAAAACGTTTTGTGTGTACGTGAGGGAATAATGTGTACAAAATCTATCTTTTATGTACATGCTATTTTTGGTTATGCATAAACAAGAAACCTACTATGTTGATAGCCAATAACTATTGCAATATGGTTACACACCATAATCAAAGCTTAATGATCTGTACATAACATTCATTATCTCATGCATGTTATGTTAGCACTCCAACCTAGGTGATAATATAACATTCACACGACTAAAAAGTTTCTATCACCTCCCTATTGTTATTGTGTACGTTCAGATACAATGGCTACGAGGTGTTATGTAGCATTTACATTCTTTGACAAGTCACACGTGAGATTATAATATATAGTAGATTAATGTGTTTGCTGAGTGATAATGTTGGTTGCATATATCACATGGCAATACATATAATGTTAGTAGAAAATACAAAAATATCAATATAAGTTCTAACTTCAGTGCTTAGCAACATCATTATGATAATTAAGTGCATAGTAAATATTTGCAATACAGGATAACATTATGTAGTGATTGTTAATCTGCGCAGCAATCATTGCAAGCATTGTTACATATTTATTATAATAGTTGTTCGCTAGTCGTCACAATCATCTAATATAACGATTGGCCCATCTGAAATCATACATTGGTCTCATGTATTCATCCTCGACATCTGTGAAATACAGCAAACACATGATGTTCAAAGATTGCACATTTATCTATGCTTCAGCATGACAACGCTTAACACATCTCTATATGATTGTGGATATTCACGCATAAGTAACGTTTATGTTTAAACTGCAATGATCACAGTAAAGATATAGAACTATCTCATGTTTCAAATGCCGGTGTTTGCATTACTACTGATATGTTTGTTCCGATGCCTGCATACATAATAATGTGCGCGCACAACGTCTGTTGCGTGAGCACGTCACAAATGTGTGGACTAACTCCTAGCGCATGCGCAACACGATGTGTACGCTGTGCGTTCAATACATGTCCCTCCATGGTGCTGCTAGCAGTATGCATATCATGGCTGAAAGTTATGATATGGAAGCAAAATAAATTCACTACTACACACGTACATATGTAAACTTAGTAAACGGACGTGTGCCCACGGGCAAAACGGACGATCAGCCAATGAGCGAACAAAATACGTGTGACGTCATGTGAAGGCAACATGAAATGCATGCAAACACCCCTCCCACTGAAAGAACATTGGCCTCCAGCGCTGTGCACGGACCACCCCCCCAACGCATGCGCATGACACACTGCTACGGGCACAGCTAATACTGTTTCACGAGTGCACGTCGGTTGGGGGGGGGGCTTGCATCGGTAATGTTTTTAAGGACGCCTTGGGACATGACCACGTTCCCACGTCACATGTGGGCGACACATTGTTTTTATATGTTGAATGCTAAACAATGAGGTGTGTGTGTGTTACAGTTAGTGTAACATTTAGAAAAGATGGTTTAAAATCGATAATAATGAATGATTTAGGACTCCGTCACCAATGTGTACTCCTGGTTTGTCATGTAGTCTATTGTTATAGGAAATAATCTATTTGTGAACGCTCCATGTAAGGCTGTCTGCAATGTTACGCTGTATCCACTCATTTGGCTAACAAATTGTGTATATTATGCAGATTATGTTATAATATTTGTGACATATATAATTTGAGTCAAGGCATAACGGAATGTGTATTTACCATTATTGTAGAAGTCAAAACTGATTTGGCTGCAACAAATCGCTCCAGGAAGGCACAGCAGTATCATCCATGGTTGAGCCAACCATTGAATCCTGATTCAGACACATCTCCGTGAGGCCGTCATATGGATCTCCAGTGCCTTCTTGAAACAAGACATCCGGAGGTACGTACAGTTGTTGGTTGTTTTCACCTCCACATTCGTATTGGCCATAGAAGTTTGGAGACATATCATAGTAGTTATGTCCATCTTGCATCTCGTCGAGAGGAATGGACGGTGCAGGTATATCAGCAGATGCGACAGTCGGTGAGGCTTCTATGTAACTGGCATTCGGCAAAAATAGGGTCTTTAACAGCAGATATGTTCCATGTTCCATGGTAAATTTAAATGATGCAGCAACCTGCCAGGACCTGTATCGTTCAGCTTGACGATGAGGGACACGCTCAAAACATTCATTTGCGGATAAAGTGAAACGTACAGAAGTTTTAAAATTTCTTTCATTGCCTGTTTCTTGGTAGTATGGATATTTGTTTTGGGTCAACTCATAGATTTCCCCCACAGTTGAGTTTTTCTGTGGCGTTGACTCATAAATCAAAAATTTGTATGATTTACGTGGATGGCTGTGCAATGTGGAAGGTCCTGCCATTTCTTCTCTCTTCAAGTGTACAGTGTCTAAGTTGAAAGCATAAGGATGTCTGCTGAATGTGTGAATAGTTACATGTTATCTTTGCGGTATTTTCCAAGGTTAGAATACAACCGAACATTTATACGCCTTGTTTTTCTCCCACAAGAAATTTGTTACAATAATTGGCTGAGATTCTTTGTCTAAGATACCCTCTTTTCACAGGAATCGAAACTTTACTTTCTGCTTAGGCAATCAAAATGAGAAAAACAAGTTTACTGCTAATTACAATAACAATGTGTGTATAATCATCAAGTGTGCTATGATTAACAGATTTCTCTCTCTCTCTCTCTCTCTGTATATATATATATATATATATATATATATATATATATATATATACATACATACACACACACACACACACACACTCACACACACACACACAGTATGTAACTGTGTGTGTGTGTATATATATATATATATATATATATATATATATATATATACTTTGACAGAAACCAGGGGTTGGTAATAAACTCCATATACAGGGCTCCCAGGATACTGAACAGTTTCTGTCCTGTCTAAGCTGAACAGGGCAGCCTCGTGGTACAGGCACTCCATTCCACAGTTTCTCTGCTGCCTGTTTTCTGTCACCTGTCATGCTGATTAGAGTTCAGGTATATAAGACCTGTTTCCTGTTTCCTCTGGGCCCCGCCCAAGAGCCTGGAAGACTGCTGAACTGCAGAGGGGTGAGAAAGCCTCTTTCCCAAATCGCTTCATTCATTCTGTTAGTTTGTCTAAAGACTGCAAAGGTACTTATTTTGTTGGTGGAAGTGGACAAGCCACTTCCAACTCTGAGTCAGGGACATCTAAGTTTAAGTTATCGCTCAGACGAGCAGCTTTTTGTTTGGCTTTGTTTTCTGTTTAAACTGTGGCAGTCTCAGTGCCTGGGACTGAATAAACCAGGCATAGCCTGTTTAAAGGAACAGTACGTGACGCCTCATCATTTAACCTACCCTAAAAGACCGTGTTCTAACAGTCCCGGACAGACGGCGGAGCCCCGGAGTAAGCCGTTTGTCACATATGGTGGAGAATGCGGGCAGAACACTAAAAGGTCTGGGGGTTAAAGAACTTTAAAGAAAAAAAAAAAAAAAAAAGGTTTTTTTTCTCTCTCTCCAAACAAGATGGAAGACGTGGTGAGTGCGCTGGTACGCAATGTCGCTGTCCAGAGAGACGCGAATGAAGCCCTGCAACAGGCGAATGCAAACCAGCAAGAGACAAACCGCTTGCTGAAAGAGGAGCAACAGCGGTTCGCTCAGGGCTTACAGCAGGAACTCGAGATCCTGAGGGAGACTATCAGTAACCTTCCACTGGCAGCGGCAGCCCCAGTTCCGAAAATGACCAGGGCAAGCCACTACCTTCAGAAGATGGGACCCTCGGATGATGTGGAAGCCTATCTTCTCACGTTTGAACGCACGGCACAGAGAGAGGGATGGCCAGAAGCTGAGTGGGCTGGTCTAATCGCACCCTTCCTAAGCGGCGAACCCCAGAAGGCTTACTTTGATCTAGAGCCAGCCGAAGCTAACGTCTATGCAAAATTGAAGTTCGAGATCCTCGCCCGCCTCGGCGTAACCACGGCTGTTCGCGCCCAAAGGTTTCACGCATGGTCCTTCACGATGGATAAAGCCACCCGAAGCCAGATGTATGACCTCATCCACCTCGCCCGGAAGTGGCTACAACCCGAGATCAACTCAGCAAGCCACATCGTGGAACGGTTGGTCATGGACCAGTTCTTGAGGAAACTTCCCTCTGCCTTACGCCATTGGGTCAGTCGGAGTGACCCCCACAATGCGGATGAGCTTGTGGCCCTCGTAGAAAGGTACAATGCAGCAGGAGAGCACCCGCAACCCACAGTCGTGGAGCAACCCCACTACCCGAGGTTCCAGGACTCTTCCAGAGACGGTAAAAGGGTACCGGGGTTAAGGGGAGCTGAAGAGCGGCGACCACCTTCACGCAGCACCAGCAACAGTGGTTCGCACACTAAGGGCAATAGCCAACATGGGGAGCCGGGAAAAGGCTCTAAGTGGGACACAGACTATGTACCTAAATGTGTAAATTGTCATGAGAGGGGCCACACAGCAAAAATCTGCCCACTAAATGATGAGCCCATGCAATGCAACAGCGTGGAACCTTATTCGCTGTTGTCCCAATGTATGGGCCCTAGCCCAGAGGACCCCTTGAATAACCATCTGTGGGCATTTGTAAAGGTTAATGGTAAGAGGGTTCGGGCACTTCTTGACTCTGGGAGTATGGTCACACTAGTGTCCGAATACCTATTGCCCATTAAGAAGAAACAGGTAAACAGTTCACAAAGAGTGGCAATTTGTTGTATACATGGGGATAATCATGAATATTCCACTGTTGATGTTTTTTTTTAAACAGAATTTGGTTCTTTAGATTTCAAGGTGGGTGTTGTACCCAAACTGGCACATGATGTGTTAATAGGGACCGACTTTCCCCATTTTCTAAAAATGTGGTCCCCAGCTCAGAATAGCGCCCAGAGTTCAATAGCAGACCATAACGAAGTGTTAGAAGAAACAAATCCTTTCCCTTTTTCAGAAATGGAGGTTGACGAGGGCCCAAATAAGAAAGGGGAAAAGGAGGAGTGCTGTGAAATTCCCTTCCCCATCACTACTTTGGTAGGGAATACCCCAAATCAAGATGTTGATCAGGCACTTACCACCCCAGTACAGGATAAGACCCTCGCTGACCTAGAGGTCAGTCCTGGGAGTTTTAAGAAGGCCCAGTGGGAGGACCCCACATTAGCGGTAGCAAGGGGAAATATACGGGACCAGAATAGTACTCATGGCCAACCAGATAGGTCACTTGCTTACCCCTACTTCGAGGTAGAGAACGACCTAGTATATCCGGTTGATAAAAGAAAATCAGTTACAACTAAACAATTGTTGGTACCACGGACATTCCGTAACGTAGTATTACACCTCGCACATAGTCATCCATTGGGGGGACACCTAGGGGTGGAAAAGACAAAAGAAAAGGTTCTCCGAAGCTTTTATTGGCCTGGGGTTCTGGCAGAAATTACAAACTATTGTTCCTCATGCCCAGAATGTCAGATCACCGCCCCGTTCAAAGCATACCGCAGCCCATTGGTACCCCTTCCCATAATAGAGGTACCATTTGACCGGATTGCTATGGATCTAGTAGGACCCCTAATAAAGTCTGCTAGGGGACATCAGCATATATTGGTAATATTAGATTATGCTACCCGATATCCGGAGGCAGTTCCCCTACGTAGCACCTCTGCTAAAAACATAGCAAAAGAGTTAGTACTTCTGTTTTCCCGGGTCGGAATTCCTAAAGAGATCTTATCTGACCAGGGAACACCATTTATGTCCCAAGTAACAAAAGAGCTATGTAAACTCCTAAAAATCAAGCATCTCAGAACCTCAGTCTATCATCCACAAACAGATGGTTTAGTGGAAAGGTTCAATAAAACCTTAAAGAGCATGTTACGCCGGGCGGTCGATAAGGATGGGAAAAACTGGGACTGTTTGTTACCATACCTGTTATTTGCCATTAGGGAAGTTCCCCAGTCATCCACAGGCTTCTCCCCGTTTGAACTATTGTATGGCCGACATCCAAGGGGCTTACTGGATATAGCCAAAGAAACTTGGGAACACGAGGTTACCCCTTACAGAAGTGTAATAGAGCATGTTGCCCAAATGCAGGACCGCATTGCTGCAGTCCTACCCATAGTGAGGGAACACATGGAGAAAGCTCAAGAAGCACAAAGGAATACGTATAATAAGGGTGCTAGGGTCAGAATTTTTTTTCCAGGTGATAGGGTACTAGTTCTGGTTCCCACCGTGGAGAGTAAATTCCTTGCTAAATGGCATGGGCCATATGAGGTCTTGGAAAGAGTGGGAGAAGTAAATTATAGGGTAAGGCAGCCAGGTAGGAGGAAACCTGAGCAAATTTACCATATAAACCTACTCAAGCCCTGGAAAGATAGAGAGGTCTTGTTAACCCTAGTACCCCCAGGTCCGTCAGAGAATCAAGAAACTGACCCAGAGGTTAGCATAGCTGAAACACTGTCCGTGCATCAGAAACGAGAGGTCCAGAGTTTAGTGAGAAGGAACAAAGAAATCTTCTCTACACAGCCAGGTAAAACTAACGTAATTAAACATGACATAGTCTCTGAACCGGGGGTCCGAGTTAACCTTAAACCGTACCGAATCCCAGAGGCCAAGAGAGAGGCTATAAGTTTAGAGGTTAAAAAAATGCTAAAACTAGGCGTAATTGAGGAATCCCAAAGTGGGTGGAACAGCCCTATAGTTTTAGTCCCAAAGCCAGACGGTACAACAAGGTTTTGTAATGACTACCGGAAACTAAACGCGGTGTCAAAATTTGATACTTATCCTATGCCCAGGGTGGATGAACTTGTAGAGAGACTGGGCAAAGCCCGATATCTCACAACCCTAGACCTAACAAAAGGGTACTGGCAGGTTCCCCTCACAGAAAGGGCAAAAGAAAAAACAGCCTTCTCAACCCCAGACGGCCTCTTTCAATATAAGGTGCTGCCTTTTGGCTTACATGGAGCTCCCGCCACATTCCAAAGAATGATGGATAAAATTTTAAAACCACATGTTCGGTACGCTGCCGCCTACCTGGATGATGTGGTAATCCATAGTGAAGATTGGCAGTCCCACCTTCCAAAGGTCCAAGCTGTGCTCGACGCAGTTCGGTCTGCTGGACTAACTGCTAACCCCGCTAAATGCACTATTGGTCTGGAGGAGGCCAAGTATCTGGGGTATTCTATTGGTAGAGGGTTACTCAAACCACAAACACTCAAAGTAGAGGCGATACAAAATTGGCCAAGGCCAGTCACAAAAAAACAAGTAAGGACCTTTTTGGGGTTAATTGGCTACTATAGGAGGTTTATTCCCAATTTTGCAACTAAGGCAACCCCACTAACCGACCTCACAAAAGCAAGAGGACCGCTAATGGTAAAGTGGTCCCCCGAAGCCGAACAGGCCTTTAGAAGCCTGAAAGAAGCTCTCTGTGCCCAACCAGTGTTGGTCACACCTGACTTCTCCAAAGAGTTCGTAGTCCAAACCGACGCATCTGAGGTAGGGCTGGGGGCGGTACTCTCCCAGGAGTCTCAAGGGGAGGAGCACCCCATCCTTTATTTAAGTAGGAAACTAAATCCCCAGGAGAAAAATTACTCCATAGTCGAGAAAGAGTGTCTCGCAATAAAGTGGGCTGTAGAGACACTCAAGTATTATCTGTTGGGGAGAAAGTTCCGATTGGTCACAGATCATGCACCCCTTACCTGGATGTGTCAAAATAGGGAGAAGAACGCTAGGGTGACCAGGTGGTTCCTAAGCCTACAGCCCTTTAAATTTTCTGTGGAACACAGGTCGGGGCACAAACATGGCAATGCCGACGGGTTGTCAAGGATGCACTCCCTAATATCCATGGTCGCTCACCCCTCGAGGTCTGAGCTGGGGGGGAGGATATGTGACAGAAACCAGGGGTTGGTAATAAACTCCATATACAGGGCTCCCAGGATACTGAACAGTTTCTGTCCTGTCTAAGCTGAACAGGGCAGCCTCGTGGTACAGGCACTCCATTCCACAGTTTGTCTGCTGCCTGTTTTCTGTCACCTGTCATGCTGATTAGAGTTCAGGTATATAAGACCTGTTTCCTGTTTCCTCTGGGCCCCGCCCAAGAGCCTGGAAGACTGCTGAACTGCAGAGGGGTGAGAAAGCCTCTTTCCCAAATCGCTTCATTCATTCTGTTAGTTTGTCTAAAGACTGCAAAGGTACTTATTTTGTTGGTGGAAGTGGACAAGCCACTTCCAACTCTGAGTCAGGGACATCTAAGTTTAAGTTATCGCTCAGACGAGCAGCTTTTTGTTTGGCTTTGTTTTCTGTTTAAACTGTGGCAGTCTCAGTGCCTGGGACTGAATAAACCAGGCATAGCCTGTTTAAAGGAACAGTACGTGACGTCTCATCATTTAACCTACCCTAAAAGACCGTGTTCTAACAGTCCCGGACAGACGGCGGAGCCCCGGAGTAAGCCGTTTGTCACAATACACACACACACTGTATGTAACTGTGTGTGTCTGTATATATATATATATATATATATATATATATATATATATATATATATATATATATATATATATATTTGTATATATTTGTATGTGTGTATATATATTTTTATATATATATATATATATATATATATATATATATATATATATATGTGTGTGCATGTATTTATTTATATGTAGTCAGCTGTGTAGAAGTTGTATTTAACAGCAAAGAAGGCCTCTTTGCAGCCATTAAGGCCTGTAATGTTGTTTCTGATTATATATATATTATATATAGAGTGCAAAACTAAAGGCATTGATGGGTGTAAGCAGGCCTTGTTGTAATCATAATCCAAGTTCAATACAGCTGACTGAATTAGGGCCTCACTCATACTGATACAATAATTGTAGCAAGTGTCCTAACATTTGTATATCTTTAACACAAGGGCTGTTTGCAGACAACACTGGCAGAGATCTATAAATATATATATATATACACACAGTGGTCGACAAATCACCAAAAAATCTACTCGCCACACAAAAACATCTACTCGCCACCTAGTACCAAACGTGTGCTGCTTGGGCCAATAGGAGCTCGCCACTATGATAAATCCACTCGCCCGGGGCGAGCAAATGTATAGGTTTGTCGAACACTGTATATATATAATTGCAATAATACACCTGTAGCAACTAATACTGAACAAGAGCTAAGTGAATGTCATCTTCCATATACTGTACATACAAAGTGTGTCATAATGTATTAACATTAATCAACTGATGATTAATAGATATTCATATGTTATAAAATATGCCTTCACTCATTCAGTGATGGAGCATTTATAAACATTCATGTGTACAAGGACATACTTGAATTTTTGCAAGCATCTGTACATGATCATACATACACTATGCATGAAAGAGTCTGCATTAAAGGACACCAGTACACAAAAAGATTTAGTGAATGTGCTTATTTATTTTTGTTTATCCTTTTGAGAGCGAGTCACAGGCCTGCTTGATGGCGGTTGTGTTCGCCTTTTCCCTGTGCCAAGTACTCTCGCCTTAACTGTAGCACTTGTACTGGCCTGTGGCAGTTCTGGGACACTGGTTGTGGTCTGGGGCAGTTCAGGGGCACTAAGTGTGGCCTGTGGCACTTCAGGGGCACTAAGTGTGGGCTGTGGCACTTCAGGGCTACTGGGTGTGGGCTGTGGCACTTCGGGGGCACTGGGTGTGGGCTGTGGCAGTTGAGAAACACTTGATAAACATTGCAAGAGTGGTGGTGGAGCACTTTCATGTTTTTGTGTTTTAATCTTCTTCCAAAAGCTGGTTATTAGTAATTGTTGCCCTAACTTTCTTTTGAGTGTCTCCTTTGTAGGTGTCGTTTCCATATTTTGAACAGATGTAAGCGGTTGGATGTTGACAGGGACCTGCACAGAACTTGCACCTACTGTACCGGTATCATCCTGAAGTGGGGAATGAAGAAGTGATGACTCTGGAGAAAAAGTAGCAGCACGTAAAGATCCATCCTCTGATGGGGTAAAGTGGAATTGTTGTTCTCTTGCTGTACTCCGAAACTGATTTGCTTGGCTTACATTCAGAACTAGTGCTTGTAATGTCCTGTTTACATTTTGGATTTCTTTAGGAACTTGGATGATGACATTTTTAATTTGTGACATTTCTGATATTGATCTTTCATGCATTCGTTCATGCAGTGACATCATCCTTTCAAGCATTGACATCATTTCTGAATGGCGACGATTTTCTTCACCCAAGATTCGTTCTTCAGAAGCTGCAATAGCTGAGTAGGTGTCACGAGCAGGAGGACTTGAATGCTGTTTTAATCCAGGAGTGTCAACATCTTCAGGCTCACTTGAGAGAATTTGCCCTTGAGCGGCAACATCTGGTTCTACAAATAAATAAAGACATTATGAACTGACATGGAACTTTCTTTTTTTTTACACTGTAATGATAGTTCTCATAGTGGAACACATAACATGTTTCCATGATTAATTATTTGTGTCCAATTAAAAGATGATGCTTGAAGCAACAATGAAGTTTCGACTCAGTGTGAAAGAAGAATGAATTAAAGTTTGTTGTAACATCACAACTCCTAGCTGATACTTGAAAACAGACACAATACATGTTGTGTCATGAAACACTAAATCTCCTGTGTCAATAACTGATGAGAAGTTCATTACATGTGAAAGGCATTTATTTTGCATGGCAAATGAAATGCTTCCAATGTAAACATTATATGGCCTGCACCTCATACACTCTCCTTCCATTCTTGATGATGACCTTGATGAAACAGTTGACGAGACGTGTTCAGAGTCACGTGCCACAGGTGACACAGGAGCTGCCGGACCAACTATATAGAAGAATAACATCAGAATTTCATTTTCATGTGTACATTATTAACATTAAGTATCTGTTGTGGGAGTACTTATGGGTAAATATCAGCATCCCGTAACGAAATCACCATTCTATGGTTAGGGCAATCTATATATTATCCATCTTAACATAAATGTACATGTGAAAGTAATCGTCACATTTCTTTTGAACACCATACAACATACATACAATGTTCATGCAGGAATGCGTTCTCAAATTAACTGGTTTGTTTTACATACACTGCATATGTTGGGTATTAATATAGCTACAATTCTGAACATCACTACCATGAAAGCAAAGTTGACTCTGCTTATAATTCAGTACCTAATTGTGGAAATGTTTATGAATGTTTTTAGTGATCTGTGTGAACATTTAAGAGAAGCAGGTATAGCGCTCAATGTGGCTGACACTCAGCAACACATGCAGCGTGTCGCTCACAGATGGTACTGGTGTGAGAAGGTGGCGTATCTATAAAGTTACAATAATATATAACTGAACGAATGACTAACATACGTTGTAATATATCGTGGCCTGGTGGTTGAAAGTAGTGAGATAATTACCATTTCTAATGAATGTGATGAACTTGTGTTCACCTTGTCAGCTTCTAACAACTGTAGTCCCTCCCACAAGACTTGACCCTACCATGACCCTGTGATCTGGCTCTCTGCCCGACACCACCCCCTCTGTTCACCTCTATGCTGTGATTACATATTAATTGCAGCTGGTTTCACATGAACGAAATACAAATAAGAAGTGAGCTACATATGAACACAATTAAATACCATATGGTACATGTTCCTATTTACGCTCACATTATACTACATGAAGAGACAAAAGAGCTTTCATAATACATAATGGAATTTGCTAGTGAAAATTATTCATGTTCGCCTTTCAATTGACAATATTCCATGCAAGACTTTATGACGCAGTAACGGCCTGTTTATAGGTGTAACATAGATTATCACAAATATATCTATATATTATATGTATATATGGATCGACACATACATGAAAAAGTGAATTATGCATTTGTGTGCACAGACACAGTATAATGACCAACACAGTGATGTTAAACATTACTGTGACAAAGAATAACTGCGGGTGTGCTTTGTGGTTATGCATGTTAACCCATTGTTTGTAAAAAGATTTGAACATACATTCAGCTTTCAACTATAGGGGAAAGATGTTGAATGCTTTGTAAACTAGAAGGTTGCAGTGTGTGTTATTTGGAAGATCATTACACAGAATCCCTTCATGCAGGTCAAGTGGTGTATGTTGACTCAATGATGTAAGCCACGATAGCTGAGCCAATACATATTTCCAAACACACATAGATATTAAAAATATATATATCTATATATATAAAGATTTTTTTGGGTGTTTTTTTTGGACAACTATATATAAATATATATATATATATATATATATATATAGATATACATAGAGAGAGAGAGATATATATATATATATATATATATATATATATATATATATATATATAGAGAGAGAGAGAGAGAGAGAGAGAGAGAGAGAGACATATATACAGATATATATGTAGGTATGCTTATATTTTGAACAAAGTATAAGTTGCAGCGGAAATATAGATAAGAACTGTAACATACAACACGCATAGTACAGTAACATTTCTCACCTGGTGGAAATTGAGATGAATAAATTCCGATATCCCTGTCCCCTGGCAAACCCTCCACGACAACAGGAAGAAATTTTGCATGCATCTGCTCCTCCAATGGAGTTAACATTAGAGCTTGTGCTGGCGGCCCACCTCCAGTGGCAGAAGCATGCATCCGTTGTGCTTGGATTTTTTTCTTTAAATTCGCCTTGATATCATCAAATTTCTTCCGACAATTTGTGCGGTCCCTGACATGATTCCCACACGCAGACACAGCCAATGTTATTTGGTCCCACATTTCTTTTTTGGAGGCTGAACTTGTCCGCCCTTGAAATACATAAAAAATATATGACCTTACTAATTAATAGAAAGAAGAACATTTTCCAAAACTGATACCTGTTCCAAGAGATACCACACATGCTGGTTTAGGTTGAATATGTGTAGCACATGAGCATTTACGTGGAAACATAGAAATCTAAGGAAGCTTGCATGATTATTGTATGAATTTTGGCAAACTTTTTGGACTAATTGTTATGGTCATTATAAAGAATGAAGGATTATGTGTGTAACAATTAAATTTAATTGATAGATATTAGAGATTAATAGTTTGATATTAACACATGTCACATGAGATAGGATAAAATGTATTTGAACAATGCAAAGATTGACTTACCTAATAAATGCCCATACAGAGAGTCATAGTGCTCCAAAATCCCTGTGACAAGAACTCTGTTTTCCTCATCATTGAAACGAGGATTACGTGGCCGCTCTACACGTTTCTTCCGAACACGTCCAGACACAGAGCTTGGCTGCTGCTGACTGGACTCTCCTTCTTCCAATGGAAGAGACTCCAAAAGTGGACCACCACCAACCACCCCACCACCTGACACCCCATCAGCACCAGCAACAGACACCCCATCAGCACCAGCTACAGACACCACAGCAGTACCAGCTACAGACACCCCAGCAGCACCAGCAACAGACACACCAGCAGCACCAGCAACAGAGCCACCACCAGCACTCGCACTCACAGCAACACCAGTCACACTGGCAGCAACAACACTCCCCTGAATCCTACGTTCACTCAGACGCGTACTCACACGATTATCAGTACCACTCACACCAGCATCACTCTTCCCACGCCTTTCGGCCATACCTATAGCACTCACAAAGAACAGAAAAGAAATTTAAACACAATCGCACTGAACACTTACAAACTGAACACAACACAAAGATGTTAACAAAACAACACAGGACAAACCTATCACAATACACATCAACTCTGTCAATCTGAAATATGCAAATCGCCCAGCTCTGTGTGTATGTCTCTCTCTCTCTCCCAACAACACAGAGAATGAATAAAAATACACGCTGCCTTTAAATAGGCTGCTCAATCAAAAACATGCTTGCTTCGGCAGATTCAGCAAGAAGTTTCATTGGATTGGATTCGGCACTTATTGCATACGGCGAGGGAAATTCGGCAACATCATGCCGATAGTGAACACTTGCCGAGAGCACTTTTTCGGCGCTTACAGCATGAGGCCCTTAGTCGGAAAAGAAAAAGGACAAAAAACTTATCTTTCCAGTTGTGGTGCTTGCAGTGCAGCCAGGATCACCATCCAGCAACAAATATATACACACGACAGATATCCAAAGAAGATCCGCAGCACTCACCAATTGTATGTCAATAGCAAAAAAGTTTAATAGAACAAATCAAGCATCAGGGGTAGTAAAAGAAAAATGGAGCGACGTTTTGGACCTCACAGTAGGGGCTTGTCAGGACTCGGAGCACACGCCGCCCTTGGTGCTGCCCTTCCGTACCGGTACTGCTGGCTGCGGTCTCCGCCATCCCTGCTTGGCGCCTCGGTCCGCTCCTCTGCCCCCCCCCCCCCCCGCAGCTTGCACGCACGCCACCGACGCCGGACTCGTGGTCGCTCCGCTTACAGGACACGTGCCACGCAACTTAATTTATTCAATGCACCGGCCGGGTAACTCCACCCCCCGGCCATCTCCGCTCTCAGGCTCAGCTCCTCCCACCATCCTTCGGCAACAAACCAGGCCATTTACCCCCTGCCCTATCACAAAGACGCACCTCTTCTCTGCCGCTTCTTCCCATTGGTCCTCCTCCCTTTATAACCCTCGTTTTTCCTCTCCAACCCCGCTCTGCATAGTTCGTCTGCCTTGTGCTGTTACTCACTGTGCCTAGCTCTCTCTCAGTTCCAGCTTCGTTACCAATTCGGCTTGTCTTCCATCCCTCTCTGGCTCTACGAGCCCGGCTTCCACTCGACCGCGCTTACCTCTCGGATCCCTTGAACTTGGCACTTGGACCTCCACTTCCCGGAACTCTGTTATCCTCGACCTCTGGCTCCGGACCTTACTACTGCACCTTCTCTATGCTTGGATCTGGCAAGTACTTTACCTATTTAAAACCAGAGACAGCACATAAAACACAGACAAAGCTCAGTTTTAGCACATCCAGTGAAAATCATACACGGTACAGTGCCTAAATATATATGTATAAATATCTATTAAGTAAAATGGTCTTTTAGTTTGACATTTTTGGCCAAAATTGTTGTAAGCCCCTGAGCCAACGTCACGGCAGACCACAATTCAGGGGTCCCTAACGCTAATATAAATTCTTAATAACCTGTGTAATAACAGGAAGAATGATTTATAGTAAATCTGTCAATATTAGTTGCAAAGTTCTAAGTCTGATTGAAGCCTTTATTAACCTGTACATTGCCAGGAAAAGCACTCTGTATGAGAGATGTCACAACCATCCTGCAAGCAAACAAGTTCCCCTGTGTGGAAGATGCTATGGAGTGAGCCCTTAACCATTTAAATGTGGGAGGGGGTGAGCTTAAATTAAGTAGGAGGTTGCCAACCTCCAATCAGCCAGGACTAGCTGAACAAGAATTGTAAAATATACTGGACACCTAACAAGCTCCTATTGAACCCCCAAAATAACCACAACATATATATAAGCATATGAGTGTCACAGAGGAGTGCTACTGAGCATGGCAATATATATTTAAAACCAGAGACAGCACATAAAACACAGACAAAGCTCAGTTTTAGCACATCCAGTGAAAATCATACACGGTACAGTGCCTAAATATATGTGTATAAATATCTGTTAAGTAAAATGGTCTTTTAGTTTGACATTTTTGGCCAAAATTGTTGTAAGCCCCTGAGCCAACGTCACGGCAGACCACAATTCAGGGGTCCCTAACGCTAATATAAATTCTTAATAACCTGTGTAATAACAGGAAGAATGATTTATAGTAAATCTGTCAATATTAGTTGCAAAGTTCTAAGTCTGATTGAAGCCTTTATTAACCTGTACATTACCAGGAAAAGCACTCTGTATTAGAGATGTCACAACCATCCTGCAAGCAAACAAGTTCCCCTGTGTGGAAGATGCTATGGAGTGAGCCCTTAACCATTTAAATGTGGGAGGGGGTGAGCTTAAATTAAGTAGGAGGTTGTCAACCTCCAATCAGCCAGGACTAGCTGAACAAGAATTGTTAGGTGTCCAGTATATTTCACAATTCTTGTTCAGCTAGTCCTGGCTGATTGGAGGTTGGCAACCTCCTACTTAATTTAAGCTCACCCCCTCCCACATTTAAATGGTTAAGGGCTCACTCCATAGCATCTTCCACACAGGGGAACTTGTTTGCTTGCAGGATGGTTGTGACATCTCTAATACAGAGTGCTTTTCCTGGTAATGTACAGGTTAATAAAGGCTTCAATCAGACTTAGAACTTTGCAACTAATATTGACAGATTTACTATAAATCATTCTTCCTGTTATTACACAGGTTATTAAGAATTTATATTAGCGTTAGGGACCCCTGAATTGTGGTCTGCCGTGACGTTGGCTCAGGGGCTTACAACAATTTTGGCCAAAAATGTCAAACTAAAAGACCATTTTACTTAATAGATATTTATACATATATATTTAGGCACTGTACCGTGTATGATTTTCACTGGATGTGCTAAAACTGCGCTTTGTCTGTGTTTATGTGCTGTCTCTGGTTTTAAATATATATTGCCATGCTCAGTAGCACTCCTCTGTGACACTCATATGCTTATATATATGTTGTGGTTATTTTGGGGGTTCAATAGGAGCTTGTTAGGTGTCCAGTATAAAGTACTTTACCTACCCTGGTACCCCTGACCTTGTCCACACAACCAATCCACACTCCGGGCATGCTCTCACTACTGCGGGTGCGTGGTTACTCACTTTCCACCTCAGTATTGGGGGTTAGTCTGGTCTGCGGGCAGAACAGCGTGACATTATGCAGAGCCCAACCGACGCAGACCCCCCCTAGACATGAACCAAATACTGACGGCACTGGCACAACATTGTCAGACTCTTGGAGACCAAGTAGCCACCCTCACGCAGCAACTCTCAAACCTACACTCCAGGAGATACGAACCAGAGTACCACGCACTCCGCGCCTCACCCCGCCCATTCGTGAAGTGGCTACCGCCTCGGAACCTAAAATTCCTGCACTCAAGTCATACTCCGGAGACCCCCAGGCTTGTCGTGGGTTCCTGACCCAGTGTGAGATCCAATTTGAACTGACCCCTAGTCACTTCACCTCTGATCGCTCCAAAGTGGGCTATATTTTTTCTCTTTTGACAGGAAGCGCCCTGGCCACAGCAGGAAGATATCATTAATATATCTCACTGTACAGTCATCAGAGCTCAGTGACTCCACTACAAGTCTGGAGCAAGACGGTCTAGGTTCTTTTTTTTCTCATTATGAAAACCTCTTTCATGTGCACTGTCCCCGCATACTGTACACATATTTGTACAACATGATTCATAACACATTCTTTCTGCTACAAATATTTATCTGAGCTAACGTTTGTAAAAATGTGCACAAGTACAAGTAATGGAAACAGACGTTAGACAATGGAACGATGAGCTATCAATGAAACAATGACAATGGAACTATCCCCCGTGAGCAACCTAATGTAACTGCAAAAAACTCAACACAGATAAAAAAAAAACCCTATATAAAATACACACGGGCCACCTGTTGCAGTCTTTTCATGCTCACTTATCACCACTGGCTTTTGTTAAATGACTCATAGCTTTATTTGATGAATTATATGAGGACTTGTGGATGTCAATATTTCATACAGTGGCATACTGTAGAAAGCAGTTTATTTTCCTTTTTTTTTTGTTATACTTATGCTTGTTTTTTTTGTTAAACCTCTGTACGCCATATCAACTAGTAAAGTTTTGTCCTAAAATTCCCTGCTACAGTCTTTGTCATGAACGAGTAATTGGCATGGAGGTATGGATTAGTGCACGCTGCCTGACTGATCGGGAAACACAGTGAGGTCTGCAGAGGAACCTGTGTACTACTTGCGAGCAAAGGACAACCACTCCCCAGGATCCACTAAGCGTATTGACGCTATTTACAGGACATTGAGACTGTGGCAGAGTCATCAATTATCTGGCATTTCACCTACCTGTAGGTGGAGAGTGAAGCTCTGGTGGTTCCTGGTTGCAGACGCTGGTAACTGCCACTCTGTGGCTCTATGCTTGATTAATCTACCTTGATGTACGCATAACCTTGAAACACCTTATATATGAACATAGTTTATTACATTTTTCACGATGAGTGTTGTGCGCTTTGTTTGTTTTTTTGTTACTAGATTCTAGGGTCTTGGGCTACCCTTTACACAGCAGCAGACGCTCATCTACATTGGTATATATTTATTTACCTTTTCCACATGGTGGGGTGTGTTTTTTTGATTTAAATTGACATCCCAATTAACACTTTGTATTAAGTATATATTTTAGTGCGCACTTATTTATTTTTTCTATAAGCATTGTCCCTGCCTGCGTATTATCCTTAACTCTTTCACTGGCAGATAGACAATAAGGGATGTGTTTTAGCTTTGTACCACCTACACTTGCTCCAGATCTGCCTTTTTCAAAGCTTTTCTATGTAGTCATCATGGCTGTTTTATATAAAACCCAGATTGCTTGCTGCAGGCTGGCAATACAGCTATCAAAAAAACACTATTTTTGGGGAGTGGCTATATTTTCTTATTTGATTGCTGATTTATATGTTGCTCCCATTGCTCAGTTATTGATCAGGAATTAGGTTACTAAATGGGATGGGCAAAAAAAAGTATAGTTTGGTGAATAAGGGCCTTTTATATAATGGGCTTGCAATGTTTTGATAGAAGACTTTTTGTTTCAGCTTCACTGGCAGGACAGAAAAAGGCTTCAGGTTATAATCAGGCCTCTTACTGGCACCTCAGCCAAACATTGAACGGGTTACTTTAAGGTTCCTGCGCTTAAGGTACAACATTTCAATTTGAAAACGTGGAGCTCGTTCGCGGCCAAAAATCCGATTGAAGTCTATGGAGTTTTTGGTCTATGAGCGGCCGCTTCACTCTATATCCCATTCAGCCCTTAGGCATGTCAATTCTCTACCAAGTACAGCACACCAAATCCTGGAAACATTATCCAAAAAGAAATAATAGCTAGATAACCACTGCATATTTTAACCGCATACGCTTTATTTCTCACATTTCTTTTCAAGCCGTTTATTATCGACCACCAGCTCCAACATGTTTTTGTTGTTACTTTTGTGCTTCTCGTTCACAACGGTCTTGGACAACATTTCCTGTTACAGATTGTAGCCCCGGTGTGTTTTGTTCAGTGAAAACATATCTTAATTGATACAACATTGCACGGATCTAGAAAAGCATGTCAAATCATATTTTACAGACCTTAAGAAGGGAATTTACAGCAAATCAATACCCTCACATCCCTCTCATTTAAAGCTACATACTGTCACAATGAAAGGAGAAGGACTGAACATGAAACTATTATTCACTGAACAATACGGCTGTTCACAGTGGAATTAAGAAGCCATATCTAGCATTAATAAACTGCACACACAAGCTTCTATACAGACACCCAATACAGTGCATTGTGAATCCACAATCATTTTCAAAGGTGTAAATAAACCTACTGTACAAAGTATTTTTATGCTTTAACCCGTTAGTGTTGGACAAGGGTACATTTATTTCAGGGCAAGCCGTCGTTTGTTTTTATTTTAAGAAAAAGGTGAGGCGAAATGTTGACTATTCTCATGTGTCAGTATTTTGATTAAATGCTACTTAAGTGTAAAGATTGATTCGTTGTGCGTAGCTGGTGGGTGAATATTAGTGAAAAAGCGCTAATGACATAAAATAATACTTAATTCGTGTATAAGCATACTATCAATATTAGTGCAATTAGAAAATCATATGTCCATTGCAGGTGAAGTCCAATTGCTGCCTAAAAAGTCTAGCTGTTTTTCTTGAAACCAGAAACCAGAATATGAACTAGTGGGGAAAATACTTTTATGGTGCCTGGGCAGATAAACCTTAGAAAAATTGGTCTATCGTAAACCAAACCCATTCAAATGATTGTCCGTCTGATTCAGCTCTGCTGTTGTAGATCTCCTTGATGACTTGTGGTAGTATCAGCCAGCAGAACCGTCATTTGTGTAGGAGAAACAAGTCAGTAGGTAGAACTTTCCATTGGTAATTTCTCCCCAGCTGGTTGCTCGATGGGGTAACCGACGTCCTGGATCAGCTGCTCGGCTCAGTATCCATGCACTCATCACCGGCCGGCCTCTCCAGATGACGGCACTGCTCCCAGCTCTACCCAGCAGCTATGGGGTCCTTGCGAGTTCTTCAGATTAACCCTATGCGTTTCAAGATTTCAACATGTCTCTTACTCAGGGGTCCTGAGGAAGAGACATATCGAAGTGTTGAAACGCATAGGGGGATAATTAAAATCAGGTGTTTAAATAATGATATAGATTTATGAGGTGAGTTTCGGAGGCCTCACCCTATATAAAGATCAGAAACTTTGTGAGTTTGATCTTTACCATACAGGTGTGTGGAAACACATCATGCCACGTTCAAAAGAAATCTCCAAGGATCTCAGAAAATCAGTCTAGAAAGGGTTACAACCCCATTTATAAGGCTTTGGGGCTCCACCAATCCACTCTCAGACAAATTTACAAATGGAGAAAGTTCAAGACCACAGTCACTCTATCCAGGAGCGGTCGTCCTACCAAAATCTCTCCAAGAACAAACCGGCAAGTCATCCAGCAAGTCACAATTTTTCACACATAGATATTGAATGTTTGATCATTTGTGGATAAATAAATGTTGAAAAAGTATCATGTTTTTGTGTAATTTGTTTGATGAGGTTGTCTTTATCTATTATTAGATGGGCAAGAGCTGCACCAGCGTCCTATGAGAGGGGATACTCTCCAATTATCCACTGCCTGTTACCAACTGGGCTCCGGTAAGCGGGCATTTCAGGTAGCTACAGGATACTATAGGGACATTCTTCATTGTGTGTTTTTATTTTTTCACTGTAATATCAGTTGTTATATTAAATGCTTTTATTATCATTCCAGACATCTGCCTGTCTCAGCTATTGTCAGTCCCAGTGTTTGTTAGTGGTGCTATATGTTTTTTGTTAAGTTACTGTGTTACACTATGTTTGTTTTTATATTTTTTTCATGATTGACTGTCTACACGAGGAGAGCCCAAGTGGACTTCACCTTTCATCTGGCTGCATATATACTTTTTTATTCAGTAATACTTGGGGCCAAGCGCCATAGATATAACTTTTCTTTCCAGTTCATATCTGACCTTGGGTGTCAGAGTTATATCCCAGGCTGCTGGCCATTACCAGGTTATTCTGATTAGCGCTACTTTTTTTTTTTTTTTTTCCAAACAGTTTTATTAGGCATTCAGGTAAACATACAGTGGCATTTTGCAAAAAAGCCTAACATTTTCAATTCCATAATTTTTGGGGGGAAAACAGATAGGCAACCGCCGTTGCCAGTAGAAAAAGGGAGGGGGGCCTTCGAAGAGAGAAGGCAGAGGGGGGTACTGAGGAGGGAAAAAAGGGGGGGGGAGGGTAGAGAGGGGGGGAGGGGTAGGAAGGGGGGGGGAAGACCCATCTGACTGTTTAGGAGTATGACCTTTAGGGCTGTGTTCGAGCGCCTATGGTGGGGTGATCAGTGTCTGGTACGTTAGATTTGGTTGTCTGGTCCTATTGTAGGAGATCCATGGATCCCAAATATCCTCGTGTGCCGGCATTTTTTGGCGGACGATGGCTGTGAGCCTCTCCATAACCATCACCTCGTCGACTCTTTTCCTAATTGTTCCTAGTGCTGGTGTAGTTGTCTTCCTCCAGGAGGCCGCAATACAGCATCGAGCCGCGGTCATAATGAAGGAGATCAATTTCCTGACTGGCCGGACAATGTCCTTCAAGGGTGCAGCCAACAGGTAGGTCAGTGGTTCAATAGGCACTTCTAGGTCGGTGACCTCTTTTATTAAAATTTGGACCTTGGCCCAGTACTTAACAATTTCTGGACAGGACCACCAGATGTGGACCATGTCCCCTCTATGACCACAGCCTCTCCAACATTGATCTGATGCCAGAGGGTAGATTTGGTTTAATCGTGCTGGGGTAAGATACCAGCCAAACATAATTTTGTAAATGTTTTCCTTTATTGTAGTACATAGGGAGGTCTCCGAAGCTGTCTCACAGATTTCTTCCCAAGTCTCTCTGTCTATACCAATATTCAGGTCAGCTGCCCATTTGAGCATATAGTCATGCTCTTTTGGGGTCGAGGAGCGCTCTAGAGCCCCGTAAATCTCTGAGATTAGACCTTTCTGGTGGGTCTTTGTCTCGCAAAGAAGTTCAAATGATGTGAGAGTGGGGTATTCTGGGAGAGGACATGTTGTCCTAATAAAGTTTCTGATTTGAAGATATTTGAATGTGTCCAATTCTTTAATTTTATATTTGGTCCTTACCTCTTGGAAACTCAGAAGCCTCCCCAGGCTCAGAAGATCCGCAATCGCCTCTATACCCCTTGTGCTGTATTGTTCGAACAGTTTAGATCCACATCCGGGGGGAACTTTGGATTGTTGAAAATGGGGGTCAATTGGGAGCTTTTGGTAGTAAGGCCATATTTGTATTTACAACGAGACCAGACGTCCCATGTGAAACGAGAGGCCTGTAGTTTCAGGTTGTGTGTATGACCCTCTCCTCTGTCCATGCTCCAGAGGCAGGCTTGCAGAGAAGGCACTTTGGCACATTGAGTCTCTATCTCTACCCAACTACAACGGGTCAGGTCAGAATTCCACATCACCACCTGCTTAAGCTGTGCAGCTAGGTAATATCTGTGTAAGTCCGGTACCCCCAGACCTCCCCTAGATCTTGCAGCCATCAAAACCGATCTGGCGACTCGGGGTCTTTTGCCCTGCCAAATAAATTGAAATATTCTGTTTTGCATGTTTTTAAGATCAGCGCCTGGGACGTGGGTCAGGAGTGTTTGAAAGAGGTATAACATTCTTGGGAGTATATTCATCTTAGTGGAAGTCATTCGACCGATCCACGAGATCTGGTAACCTTCCCACTGATCTAGATCCTTTTTGATCTTATCCCATAAACGCGGGTAGTTATCCTGGTATAGACCCCGATAGTGCCTTGATACATTAACTCCCAGATATTTAATGTATGAAGGGCACCATCTGTAGCTGAAATTGGTTTTGAGGAGGTTGACTTCGGGATCCGGGAGACTAAGATTTAGGGCCTCTGATTTGTCGCTGTTTATCTTATATCCTGATACTCTGCCAAACTCCGCCAGTTCCCTCTGGAGGTTGGGGAGGGAAGTTAGAGGTTTAGTCAGGGTAAGGATGATATCATCAGCGAATAGGGAAATTTTGTATTGTGAATTATCGATCGGGATTCCCTGAATGTTCGGGTTCCCTCTTATTTTAGACGCCAATGGTTCAATCGTGAGGGCGAAGAGGAGGGGAGATAGGGGGCATCCTTGACGGGTACCGTTCTGGATTCGGAATCGTTCAGAGCCTCCGCCCGAGAGGCGTACCGAGGCTGAGGGATTCTGGTAAAGTGCTTGAACGCCCTTTAGGAACGAGTCTCTGAAGCCGAACTTAATCAGTGTCTGGTTTAGAAATAGCCAATCAATCCTGTCAAATGCCTTCTCTGCATCAAGGCTTAGTAACATTGCCTTTGAGCCTGAAAGGTGGGCATGATCTACTAAATTTATGATTTTGCGTGTATTGTCTGAGGCCTGACAGCCCAGGACAAACCCGACCTTGTCCTTGTGTATTAATCTCGGGAGGATGGGATTAAGTCTGTTCGCCAAAATTTTACTGTATAGTTTAAGGTCGTTGTTCAACAATGAGATTGGTCTGTAACTGCCACATTGGGTGGGGTCCTTCCCATACTTTAGTATTATTGCCAAATTTGCGGACGACATTGTAGATGGATAGGGCTCCCTTCTAAAAATGAGTTGAACAAACTTAATAGATGTTTGGACAAAATGGGGAAGAATTTTTTGTAGTATGCATTTGTGAAGCCATCAGGGCCCGGCGCCTTAGAGCGCTACCTTTTTTTGTTGTTTAGTGTCAAAGAAACCCAGAGTAACATTCAAGGATCTGCAGGCCACTCTCACCTTGACTAATGTGAGTGTTCATGACTCAACTATCAGAAAAAGACTGAACAAGAATGGTGTTCGTGGAAGGATAGCCAGGAGGAAACCACTGCTCTCATAAATAACATTGCTGTCCATCTGAAGCTCCCCAAAGAGCACATACATAATCTGCAAGACTTCTGAAACAGTGTTCTCTGGCCAGACGAGTCAAAGGTAGAACTTTTTTGGCCTCAATAAGAAACGTTATGTTTGGCGCAAACCAAGCACTGCATTTGAACAGAAGAACCTCATCGCAATAGTCAAGCATGGTTGTGGGAGTGTGATGGTTTGGGGTTGCTATGCTGCCTCAGAACCTGGATGGCTTTCCATCATTGACAAAACCATGAATTCTACATTGAATCAGAAGATTCTAGAGAAGAATGTCAGGCCATCCGTGCATGAGCTGAAGCTAATGTGGGTCATGGAGCAAGACCTACATACAAGCAGATCAACAAAAGAATGGCTGCAAAAGAAGAAATTCTGCATTTCAGAATGGCCTAGCAAGTCCAGACCTAAACCCTATCGAAATGTTGTGGTAGGATCTGAAGCGAGCTATCCATGCAAATGTCACAGAGTTGAAACAGTTCCATAAGGAGGAATATACGCCAAAATTCCTCAAAACCTATGTGAGAGACTGACCAGCAGTTACATTTAACACTTAGTTGAAGTCATTGCTGCTCAGGGCGATGCCACCAGGTACTGAATCTTTTCAGTTCACTTAATTTTTCACACATGATATTGAATGTTTGATCATTTGTGGATAAATAAATGTTGAAAAAGTATCATGTTTTTGTGTAATTTGTTTGATGAGGTTGTCTTTATCTATTATTAGGACTTAGATTAAGATCTAATAACATTTTAGGTTTGAATATGTGAAAATCTTAAGAGGTTCACAAACGTTTTCTCGCAACTGTAGCAGACGTTCCTGCTCCTGTTAAGGCAGCATATTGTGTCAAATAAACATGTTAATTTATGTATAGATGGTACCTAAAGCCCAAGAGACTCAGCATAATCTATTCAGGAACATCAGAGAAATGCTGGTGAAATACAAAAAAGAGGCAACGCAAACAAAACAACGAACACAAATTATATAAATTTAGTGCAGCCTGCAAAAATGGTCACTAGTACTGTGTGATATTGCAAGTTAAAGAGTGAAGGTGCAAATAAGTGAATCAGTGCAATCCAGTATAGTGCACAATGGGTGGAAAAAAGCCCTCACAACTGGTACGTAGTGGAAGCCGATATTTGGACTAAGGTGAAACGCATAGGGTTTTTGCCACTCGGAGGACACCGTACTAGCCAGCCAGCCAGACCCTGTACTGTGGTGCGTGCTCAGACACGGAAGTACCAACTTCAACCAGGACATTGCCAAGACTAGGGTCTGGAGAGGAACATCTGAGGCAGGACGTAGCAGTTTTCGGTACAATCCAGAGTGTCTAGAGTGTGCCCTTATGACATTCATTGCGCAAGACAGAGAGGGAAAATGTGAGTGCTTTGTGAACGTTCCCTGTTCTGTTAATGCATATTACATTTTATTATGCTATGTTCTCCTTATGTTTACATTTGAGGAGCATTCCACTGTGCAGTCGCCACCATCTAAGGATTGCATTTTTGGTCTAAAGACCACCACGGACCAGTTGTGAGTGTTTTTTTCCACCCACTCAGCACTGCACTGGATTGCACTGATTCACTTATTTGCACCTTTAACTTTTAAAAAGGATTGTGAGAGTGTGGGAAGGTGGGAGACATGGTCCATATCAGGTGGTAATGCCCAAACGTTGAACGGTTTTGGACTATAGTGAAGGACTTAATCAAGGGGATCGTAGAGATAAAAGTAGAACTAGATCTGGTTCATTTATGGTTAGCTAACCCGATTGATATTGGATCTCCACCACAACTAAAGCCTATGCCCCATACTTTTATGGAGGCCGTATACGCCATTGCTGCAGCTTAGAAGCAACAACTGCCTTCCTAGACCCCACTTACCTGAAAAATAAACAAAATCATTCTTATTGAGAAACTCTCTAGCTTTCTAAAATAGCTGCAGGAGAAGTTTGCGTTTTTTTTTAAATTGTCACAATAAACAAAAAAGTCAGGATTTTACTGGTTTGTGAACTTTGGTACCTCGCACTGATGAGACTCAAAAATTCGAAACAGCTGTCTGTGAGTAGGTTTACTGCCTATGCACTTCTTAAACCCAGGCTAGGCTGAAAAGCTTTGTAACACCGCAGGCATATGCTTATAGGGATCCATGTAAAAATGGATGAAAAGTAGAGTGACACACTGTACTCATTTGCATGCCTTTACCCAGAATCCCTAGCTGCAGTGGAAGCACTGTTTACAAAGTAATAATGGGGACAGATGCTTGCAGACCTGTCTGTGACAAGCAAATGCACTACAGGTAGTATTTTTATTTACGGTACACTGTACGGTGGAGGGTTTCTGTCACTTTTTTGTACCCACCATAACGTTTTTAATTAACTTTCATAAAAGATGTACACATCTAGTTTTTATTCTGCACAATAACTATTGTGAGTTGGATAGTTTATGGTTAATAATTGAATGAATTTACCAATAATATCTCAAAAGAAATAATAATTTTAGTACACTGATTTTAACACTATTTTTCACCCAGTTTTCCTTTAATGTGGTCTTTGGGTTGATACCTGTATATAACCTGGCACCCCTATACACAATAAACAGATAGAGGAAAAAGTAAGATTTGTGTTTCAGTGGGGCAACCAGTCTAATTTATAACTTGGTTTCAGGAAATGAAGAAGGACAAAATAATGATTGTTTGTTGGCAAACAAAAACACTAGTTCCACTCATGTACTGAAAGCTTAGGAGTCACTAGTCAGTGCAGGGCTCATTGTCCAGTTTTGGTAACATGTGTACCATATCATTGACTCTGAAATGTTAAAGTATAAGGTTACCATATAAGAAAAAAAAGAGTAGAAAACAGAACAAGGACTAGATTCTTATGGATGGAAAACATTTGGTCATTAAGAGAGGCCTACTGTCAATTTCATCAAGTTACATAAATCAGAAAAGCAGGAATTGGCACAAGAAAGGTCATCTTAGTCAGAAAGTATTATATTTAAATTATAATATTGTGTACTGAGCCAGCATAGAAATTATGGTTAGTTTGGCCACAATAATTCTACTTTATACTAGGTATAAATCAAAATAATTATATATGAATGAATGCATTAATGTACAGCATAATATCCACTTTTAAAACCCTTGCAGAGACCATTAAGTGGGGAGGTTCCTGTAAAGAATAACTGTTTATACTACGGTGTATTGTGCAATATCACTGTTTTGAGCTGTTTTTCTGCATAGTAATGACACACTTAGGGCAATGTACCAAGAGTCAGTAGTGATGTTTGGCATTTCATCCTGCAAGTCTAAGCATCAAGATACTTTTCTTTTGTGCATCTGAATGTGATTTGAGGGTGTTTATCAGAGCAGTTGGAGAGGAGTAACCTTATGCATGTATTACAATGCGATGGTTCAGATTACGGCCCATATCTAATTAATGCTACTCCATAAGACATACTACATAATGTAAGACACATTACAGCACATTCACTTGAAGGTAAAGGGCCATGCTGGAAGGTGTCTAATGGAGTAGGATTTCTTAGTCTACTGTACATCTGTCACTTCTTGAAACATTTTGTGCATCAGGAATGTGTTGCTCTAAATTCATCTAATTTGTCTAACAAACTCCTTGAAGTGTAAGACAGTTCATTAAAACCTTTTTTTATATTTAGCAAAAAATAATAATTTTGTTTTTCTTTATACACTTTTCTTCAGTTTGATCCGTCAATCCCACTGTGCTTGTTCTTATGTGAAGAAATTAGCATCAGGATGTCCTTCAGTTTTATATCATTTTTCCCCTGAATAAAACTCTGGAAGTTAATTGGATGCAACACACAGAACACTAAACAGTTAGGGATCTGTCACAAAATATGAGACCAATTATTTTATTTAAGATAGCAGGTTGATAGGTTGGTACAATGAAATAACAGAACCTTACTAACAGTGTGATATATATATATATATATATATATATATATATATATATATATATATATTATTATTTTTTGACAGTTAATAAATGATACATACATTGTAACTATGGAATGTTGCATCATTGTTTTTCAGATCGACACCTGTTAAAAATAAAATAAATATTATAAATAGCATAAATATCATCTGGTTATAACTTTTTATATATATATATATATATATATATATATTTTTTTTTTTAATTAAGCACTATGTTTATTTTAGCTTCTTTAAAAAAAATGGAGAAAAAAAACACTAAGACCTACTTAAAAACAAGATTACAAAAACAAGAGATTAACATTAACAGAGGTAAAAATAAATAAATGTGGAAGGACAGGGGGACTAGGAATATGTGGTCAATGGTTAGGATACAGTAGCTTGATAGAGGAGGATTACAGTCACCCTGGATATTGGAACATACATTTCAGGAGCCGTTAGTCCAACAGGCCAGTATTTATGGGGAACATAGGCAGAGTACACATTGCTGTAGATACACTGTGGCTCTCAGACTTTTTTCCATTTATTTTTTGTGCCTTGCAAAAAAGCTTGTTATGTTCTCCATAGACACCACATACCACAATATACAGGGGGAGGAAGTGGCTTTCTCCAGTTTTTAGCTAATTGACACTTGCTGCATTTGACATAAAGTATGAGTTTTCAATTCCACGATATACACATCAGTTCCCTGAACCAGTTTAAGAGGTAGTACCATGGAAGGGTCGTGTCAGCCATTTCCTCAATTAGATCTTCTATTATTTTTCAAAATCCCACTATCCTAGGACAGGACCACAAACATTGTATTTTTTTTAAAGCACCAAGGCACTATACAATTGTACTTTAGGTATCCATGCAGCTATTGTGGTGGAATTATTGCAGAAATTCTCTGCTCATCTGCGGTTACAAACATCATCTTGGTTAAGATCAGGTTAATTGTTGGTTTGGAGTATGTAATGTGTGCAAGTTTGGATTTTGGGATATACTCAGAAGCTGTCTTTGTTTGTGTAGCAGACCCTCTGGTGAGGGGGAACTGCTGGGTGATGCACCGGAGCTCCGCGCGAGTGGGGAAGGTAGTGGTGGCAATCTTTAAATGTCTGCAAAAGGCATTAGGAACTACAAGCCCCATAATGCTTTGCGGGAATAGCGCGGCTGCCATTTTGGATAGGCTCCGCAAGGACCACAGCAGGATGACGAGTCCCAGAATCCTCTGAGGGGGTGAAACCTCACATGGGGCTGCCCCAACCTATAGGGCTCTGGCAGCAGGAGAAAGAGATTAAATCCTATGGGACAAGAAGCCAGCGTGCTCAGTCTGACGGAGGGCTACAAGACAGAAGGTAGTGTCCAGGGAGCAGTGCTTCCTGGGCTAGGTCTAGACCTTGCCCCTTAGGCCCCAGCTAGGCCCTGAATCACCTCAGCGGAGTGTGTAGGGAAGGTCCCAGATAGGGACTCTTCCCTTTAGCACCATAGTAGCATGTTGCACCGGTGACCGGACGGCCAGCTCCGTGGGACCTGACTGTTCCTTGCTCCACCAGCTGTACCTGGGTACCGGAGTGCCCAAGAAGGTATACACATGCACCAACGGTTCACACATGGGTAGCGCTACGTCACAATTGGGTGGGACTTGCTTGGACAGGACACCAGGGGTATTGGTGCCACAGTACCCTCAGCACTTCGGGGGACCACCAGTGATGTTAATGTATTGTATTGATGTGATTATTGTTATCATTTGTTATACCTTACAGTTGTAAGCAGTTATTTTATACCAGGTTGTATAGTAATTAGTGTCCTATGAGGAGTCATCCCGCTTACGTTGGGATCCTCATAGGTGGAGGCGCTGCAACGCGAGAAACAGTACCCCAGGCTCCGGCCTCCTGTGAGCCTCACAGGTAACAGCAGCATGCGTAATCGCCCGCAGTTTCCCATAGGCATAGGGACAAGGTATTACATTTGTATGACTAGGTAAAACAGCGGTGTGCAAACTGGGGGCATACCCCCCAGGGGGGTGCGAGAATTTCTATGGGGATACGGCGGTTACAGAGGCCCCGCGCTCTTCCCCATGGCATTTAAATGAAATGACCTAGGAGGCGTTTTGACTCTTTAACTCACTTACCTGTTCTCTGCCGGGTCTTCAGCGAAACGTCGCCATGGCAATGTGGCGTCAAATGCCGCCGGGGGTCATGTGACATCATGCAACGCCATGGCAACGCACGTCAAATGACGCGGTGGGGTCACGTGACGTCACATGACCTGCGACGTCCTTTGACGAAGAGTCTTTGGAAAGGGGGGCGCGAACGCTGCAGCTCCCGAGCAGGGGGGCGCAACTCAAGAAGTTTGCGCACCCCTGAGGTAAAGTAAAGACTTGTAGCAGGAGGAAATAGTGACATTGTAACATACAGTAGTAGACAGGAGCAAATATCTAGGTCTGAAGAACTACAACTTTATATTCCTTCTCCCATACTATGCGGATCCATATAACTACAAAGAAGGCGTGTACAGCAGCTCATAAACATGGGGGTTATTCATTAAACTTTAATATATAGTGCCGATTAGGACACTATCACACAGAAGCTCTGGATGAAGTCAGTTGGCACTGATGCAGGTTAATGAATAACCCCCTATGTATCAAGGCAAAAGTGGTCCAAATCTGGGACAAAATAATCCCACTTCATGTAACAAAGGAAACATCCTATTAATGTATGAGATAAAGGACATCTGGTGCAGCTTTTATTTATACCAGTATTGCACCAAATTTGCCTAGTTAAATAGATCCCATAGATCTAAACCTTCCTCTCTGGTTCACAAATTGAACCACCCAGATAAATTGTCTTTGTCCTAACAATCAAATAATTTTTTATCTAGCCAATCTTATAATGACCTAAAGACACCTCCCTGTAAATCTTTGCCTCAAGAAATCTATTTCATCTAAAGCAGCAAAACGTGAAATCTTTTGGGTTTTTTTTTTTTTTAGATAAATCAGTTCTGTAGTATTAGATAAGTGAGTTTTTTAAATTTGTTTTTTAATTCAACTCTTAATGAGCTTTAAAGCATCCTTTGATTTCTATAGCAGGTTTTTAGCCCACCTCGCAGTGCAAGATATTTGTAACACTTTCCTATGTGTGATCATTTGTTGCAAATGTTCCCAGCAATTTGATCTGCAAACTGTAACAATAGATAATGTTACCTTAGTAATATAATAATACATTGTAGCTGCTGAGTTACAAGTACAAAAGGCGGGGGGTAAGGGAGTGATCGACTAAACCATACTAAATGTGTATTAGTGTAATAATAATAATAATACAATTGATAATGAAAGGTAGGTGCAACTGTGAACTGAAGTGAATCAGAAAAAATGAGGGGTACAATGGTTTGTACACCAAAAGAAATTCACTTAAATGCACACTTACCAAAATTTAAAATCTAGCCTTTAATAATCAATCCTTAAAACATATATTACCAATATATAAATGTGAAAACATATAAAAATAAATTAAATAAATATCTAGTGCAACCAAACAGTCTTAATATATGTGCTCAATGCTGGAAAGTATAAAACTGCAAGGATGCTTATCAGCCTGAGTGAGCAAGAAAGCCCACTACCACATTGATCAGCCTAATGAATAATAACCTTCATAAGGGTGGTTGGCTCAAAGTCATGAGCAGAACCTAGACTAGTACTGCAAGTCCTGCCTGGCCACTACCCTATTTTTATATATAATTGGCTGATCTAATGAATGGCTGCCTAGTACTGTATTAAAACACCCCCATGAAGGGGGCTGACATCATCAAACACGCGTCCAACGCGCGTTTCCCTCCTGCTACGGAGCTTCGTCAGGGACAAAATTTGCAGTGGGCCTCTTATGAACGCTATTTATGGCATATGGTTACCATGGTAACTCAATCAGCGTTCCGTGCCTGCGCACATTTGCGCTGGCGTTACTACCTTAAACACATCTGGCACACCTTTAACAATGATTGACACCTCGCTGCTGTCACAGGCTCCTAGGATATATCAGATCATTGCCATACTGGGGATGGAGTCTGATAGATACCATCCCTCTAAGGCATATCGATCTAATCCATTCGGAGCATGCGCATTCGCAATTAGTACCTCACAGTCTATCAGTAGACGCATGCGCATTCCCAATAGCTGGAGAGGGTAGATAAATAAATAAAGAAAAGAAAATAAAGAAAACAGCGCATGCGTGAGCACTTAGTCAAAATCACCCTGGCGCTAGTTAGAGTCAGTGCGCATGCGTTGACACTTAGGCAGTCTTTGTCCTTGGCAAAAATAGAACTTAGTGCGCATGCGTGACCAATTGAAGTTATTTTCGCCATGATAGCGGCAATTGGATGTGGTTCAGTGCGCATGCGTTTCAACTTGCCCACAACCGCGACGGCGATGGATAGAGCCAATGCGCATGCGCTGGTACTTAGATAATTTCACGAGCGCACAGATAGAAACTAATGCGCATGCGTGGCCACTTGAAGTTATTTTCGCCGTGATAGCGGCAATTGAATGTAGTTCAGTGCGCATGCGTTGCAACTTGCCCGCAACAGCGACGGTAACGCATGCGCACTGAACCACATCCAATTGCCGCTATCATGGCGAAAATAACTTCAATTGGTCACGCATGCGCACTAAGTTCTATTTTTGCCAAGGACAAAGACTGCCTAAGTGTCAACGCATGCGCACTGACTCTAACTAGCGCCAGGGTGATTTTGACTAAGTGCTCACGCATGCGCTGTTTTCTTTATTTTCTTTTCTTTATTTATTTATCTACCCTCTCCAGCTATTGGGAATGCGCATGCGTCTACTGATAGACTGTGAGGTACTAATTGCGAATGCGCATGCTCCGAATGGATTAGATCGATATGCCTTAGAGGGATGGTATCTATCAGACTCCATCCCCAGTATGGCAATGATCTGATATATCCTAGGAGCCTGTGACAGCAGCGAGGTGTCAATCATTGTTAAAGGTGTGCCAGATGTGTTTAAGGTAGTAACGCCAGCGCAAATGTGCGCAGGCGCAGGCACGGAACGCTGATTGAGTTACCATGGTAACCATATGCCATAAATAGCGTCCGTAAGAGCCCCACTGCAAATTTTGTCCCTGACGAGGCTCCGTAGCAGGAGGGAAACGCGCGTTGGACGCGTGTTTGATGATGTCAGCCCCCTTCATGGGGGTGTTTTAATACAGTACTAGGCAGCCATTCGATCAGCCAATTATATATAAAAATAGGGTAGTGGCCAGGCAGGACTTGCAGTACTAGTCTAGGTTCTGCTCATGACTTTGAGCCAACCACCCTTATGAAGGTTATTATTCATTAGGCTGATCAATGTGGTAGTGGGCTTTCTTGCTCACTCAGGCTGATAAGCATCCGTGCAGTCTTTTACTTTCCAGCATTGAGCACATATCTTAAGACTGTTTGGTTGCACTAGATATTTATTTAATTTATTTTTATATGTTTTCACATTTATATATTGGTAATATATGTTTTAAGGATTGATTATTAAAGGCTAGATTTTAAAATTTTGGTAAGTGTGCATTTAAGTGAATTTCTTTTGGTGTACAAACCATTGTACCCCTCATTTTTTCTGAGTTACAAGTACACTGATTGATTGAAAATTAAAAGCGGCCATTACGTTAGGCACAATCAGGATTTTTACAGATTTATAACAGGAGCACAAACGATTGCCAGCTTAGGTAGTACATTGTCACATGCTTTACATATACACATAAAAAAGGGGGAAGTAGAGCAGGGCCCCGCTTCTCGGCGCTTCGCTTTTCGGCGATCTGCCGAAACGGCGGCACCGAGAAGGGGGCCGCCATGTTGGATAATACGCCGCGCATGCGCAGAACGGGCGGGTGCGCCTGGCGCATGCGCAGACCGTAGTGTGCGCGTGCATACCGTAGCCTGCGCACGCAAACCATAGGCCACGCATGCGCACAACGGCGGAGACGCCGGTCTGCGCATGCACGTAACTGAAAATCGCTGGATCCGCTTTCCGGCGATTTTCACTATACGGCGGGCCCCTGAAACGGAACCCGCCGTATACCCGGGGCCCTCCTCTCTCTCCATTCTCTCCCCCCATTCCACCTCTCTCCCCCCTTCTCTCTTCCCCTCCCCCCCCCTCTCCCCTCTCTCCCCCTTATCTCTCCCCCCCCCCACTCCCCGCTTCTCTCCTCCCCCCCCGCTCCCCCTTTTCTCCTTCCCGCCCCTTGCTCCCCTCTCCCCCTTCTCTCCACCCCCCCCCCTGATCCTGCTCTCCCCCCCTCCCCTCTCTCCATTCTCTCCCCCCATTCCACCTCTCCCCCTTCTCTCCTTTCCCCCCCCCGCTCCCATGTCCCCCTTCTCTCCTTTCCCCCCCGCACCCTTCCTTCCCCCCGCTCCCCTCTCTCCCCTTCTCCCCGCTCACCCCTCCCACCTCTCTCCACTCCCCCCCTTCCACCTCTCTCCGCTCCCCCCCCCCTTCCAGCTCTCTCCACTTAGCATATACTGCCTCTCTCTCCCAATCTGCACTCAAAAGTCAAATTTTAACTGTCCCCCCAAGCATCAAACTTGGGAGAGCGTACGTGCCCGCATTAACGGGGACATGAAAATAAAGATTAAAAGAAGTAAACTTGTCAAGTGCCAAGCGTTGACGCAGCCTTAGACTGACTAATCACTTAGAAAGTGCATAGCGAGTTGTTATACACATTGCTATAGGCTCACAGTCCCATATATTTCTCCTCAAATCCTTATTCTATAACATTATAATTTAGTTAGGACAGCTGTAGACTAAGAGGAGATTAAATCAACCAATCCCCTAAACATTTCCTCTTTGCTTTTGGTAAAACGATGTGCCAGCCGACAATTTCTAAAGCCACATGAAGCACTGCAGATCTTTTATTGAACCAACAGATTTTAAGTCACAAATATGTCCATGCAAAAAAAAAGCAATTGCAGCAGCTTTTTAAATTGAACAGGATAACTAAAGGGCTATTCAACCTTGGCAGCTGATGGGCTGTGGTGGCCTCAGGTGAAGATGATATGCCAGATACAGATATGGCAGATTAGAAACAACCACTCTGCTACAGAGCAATCAATGGCACCTCAGAATTGCTTATTCAGTTTTTGATAACACCCTTTTCAAATGCAAAGCAAAAATGCATTAGCACACAGATAGCATCTTTCTACTTCTTCTTCTTTTTAAAGCTATATTGAGCGTTTCAATGAATTCTGCTGTAAATTCTTGGTGGTTTCTTTAACAATAAAACCTGGTGTCCGCAGATTGACAATTTAGAATAGAGGGAGTAATAGACTCCCGGAGTTTGCAGATATAAAAAAAGTCTGGAAACCGGAAAATCTAATGACATGAAGACTTCAGCTGCAGATAGTGGGATAGCGCCTGCGCAAGTGGCCTGATCTATAAACAACTCCTTTAGTTATGGGGTCTCAAGAAGCACCAACATCTAACACCAACTATTAAGATGCAGCTCAGCTTAGCTTTAAAAAAAATGAAAAAAAAATTGTATTTCATGCATTTTTTATGTCGGGGATCTGATTATTGTCAGTCACTGGACAAAGGTAACAATAAATAAATAAATCCCTGACTTGTGTGTTTGTTAATCATGGCCCATAGGATTGCCATACAAATGTCTTAAAAGAAGAAGGCAACGCTAAATTAAAATTAGATCAGAATTTTTTTTATTGTCCTCTGTTAAACCCGTCGCTATCCGTCCCGCAAACCGCCGTCGGATAGCGGATACAATGTTAATTGCTGCGGTGAGCGTCTGATCATACTTTCTGACGTCGGATAATACGTTCAGCGGAATGCATTATCTGGCGCCTGATAATCCATCTGACGGATAACGGACCATCGGATAACCAGGACCTGTATTTTTAAATCTGTTTATTTGCTTATCCCAAAAGTTCTCCTGTAACCCCAATGTGGATTTGACTGAATTCATCGCTCTTTCTCTTTCTCCCTTTTCCATGCCTTTACACTATTGGTCTTTTGACAGGCAGATTAAATCAACCGTGAGAATGGATCAAACAAGATTAAGAATTGTCCCGGCCCCCCTCCCCCTTTCATAATCTATATTGTGACAAATTGTCAAACTTTAAAAAATGATTTGAGATACTTACAGTTGTCTATTATTTTAAGGTATGTTTCATCTGTCATTTAGTTTGGTATTGTGTGTAACTTGTGACACCCCACCCTCCCCAACGCCCATGATCTCCCCTACCCTCACCCCTTCCTAAAGCCTCTCCTAAACCCTCCAAAGTCACCCACATCATAGATCCAATTGACACCACTGTCCCCACTGTCAGACCATCACCATGCCACGACCAGATTAAATCCAGAGACCTGACCCCAACCCCTGTCCACCAACCAAGCTCTTAAATACTCCCAACCCATAGCCCGGTCCATAATATTCCCTCCCCTGCCCACCAACCAAACACGTTTTACTAACTAATGTACTGCGCTATGGCTAAGGGCGCTATATAAATGTTATTATGAATAATTAACTGAAGCCTGAGAGGGGTAGTCCTATGTTTTTATCAACTATTAGTGTATTTGGCATACTTTTATAGATTCAATCACCCTTAACGTAACAATTTTACTTATTTGTGTCCTTTGAAAATAAACCTCTCTTCTGGTCCCCTGAAATTGACGCTGATCAGCTCATTATTGTCCTTCATGTTCCCCTATTTAAGTAATGTGGCATAACAATCGCTGCACAAAAAAAAATACCTGTAGATTCTTAGATTAACAAACAGTCTCATCATCAAAAGAGATTGGATGCAGATCATTTGTTTACCATGAAAGCGTTAAAAAAAAATTCTAAACATATTTATATTTGTCTACCATTTTTTTTTTAAGGTGTCAATTGCGTACATTTTCCCAGTTACGCATGGCCCTGCCACATCAATTCACCTCGCTCCTGGGATCGACTGCCCATGTAAATAGCACCTGTCTTCTTCAGAAGTGGTTAGGTCCCAGCTGAACACAAGACCATTGAGGTTTTGTTTGCCAGGTGATAAATTGTCACATTATCAAATAAAATATATCCTATCTAGCAAAATATCTAAATGTCTGCAGGACCAATATGACATGAATGCCCCATGCTGCAAAGGTATTATTAGGGGGAAGATTAGCAGTGCTGAAAAGGAGGCGGTTGCTTCCAAACCTCTAAGCCCTGGAATGCTTAGAAAGTGGATTTTCCTAAATGATTGCCTTGTAATTGCACAACAATACTCAGTGATGAGCATGGTTATTTGTCACCAGTCAGGACAAAGTGGATGAAACCCCAAAGGCAAAGATAACGGTGCAGGGTGTACTGTTCACTCATTGTGCTCTTTTCTTCAGATAATGGCCACCTAGGATTATATCAGAACAAAGAGACTAAAATTGTTCTGCCCTCCAACTAATGAAGCTTTCCTTCTTTTGTAATGTTAAGTCTTTCCTTTTTAGACTACAACACGGCCATATATCTATCCACACGCACACCCCTTCTTATGAGTCCTAGCAAGCTTTTTGTTATTCGCTCCCTCATCCATCATGGTTGAATTCAATCGCCTGAAGGACGGCACTGAACATAATGCACACACATCCATTATTGAAACAAAACATATACTACTCCCAATATTTATTTAAATATTTTACCAGGAAGTAATACATTGAGAGTTACCTCTCGTTTTCAAGTATGTCCTGGGCACAGATTTAAGACAAGTTATACATGGTTACAAATACAGTTACATAAATTAACAGGGTATACAGGCATGCCCCGCATTAACGTACGCAATGGGACCGGAGCATGTATGTAAAGCGAAAATGTACTTAAAGTGAAGCACTACCTTTTCCCACTTATTGATGCATGTACTGTACTGCAATCGTCATATACGTGTATAACTGATGTAAATAACACATGTGTAATAGGCTCTATAGTCTCCCCGCTTGCGCACAGCTTTAGGTACAGGTAGGGAGCCGGTATTGCTGTTCAGGACGTGATGACTTGCGCATGCGTGAGCTGCCGTTTGCCTATTGGGCGATATGTACTTACTCGTGAGTGTACTTAAAGTGAGTGTACTTAAAGCGGGGTATGCCTGTACATTATATACAAGACATTGCATGCACAGTTAAAGATAATATATATTATGGGCGTTACAGACCAGATTAAAATGTGTGACAGCCTTAGATTTGAAAGAACTCAAACTGGTGGTGGATGTGAGAGTCTCTGGTAGGTTGTTCCAGTTTTGGGGTGCACGGTAAGAGAAGGAGGAACGTTCGGATACTTTGTTGAGCCTTGGGACCATGAACAGTCTTTTGGAATCTGATCTCAGATGATAAGTGCTGCATGTGGTAGGAGTGAGGAGCATGTTCAGGTAGCTGGGTAGCTTGCCCATAAAGAATTTGAGGGCAAGACAGGAAAGGTGAACTTTGCGCCTAGACTCTAGTGATGACCAATCTAGTTCTTTGAGCATTTCGCAGTGATGTGTGTTGTAGTTGCATTGGAGAACAAAACGACAAATTGAATTGTAGAGGGTGTCAAGTTTGCTAAGGTGGGTTTGAGGTGCCAAGCCATATACTATGTCTTCATAGTCAATAATTGGCATTAGCATCTGCTGTGCGATACGCTTTCTGACCAGGAGACTTAGGGAGGATTTGTTCCTGTAAAGTACCCCTACTTTGGCATAGGTCTTGGTTGTCAGGGTATCAATGTGCATCCCGAATGTTAAATGGTAGTCAAACCATATGCCCAGGTATTTAAAACTAGTGACAGGGGTTAGGGGGGTATTAGCGTTGGTTCTAATCTGGAGCTCAGTCGCTGGAAGCTTTAAAAATTTAGTCTTGGCCCAAATACCATTGTTACAGTCTTGTCAGTGTTTAAAAACAGTTTGTTTTGGGAAATCCAGTTTTCGAGTCTCAAAAAGTCAGGCTGAAGTATGTGTTGAAGGTCAGAGAGGCTATGGCTGTGTGCATATAGTATATATATGTATATATACTATATGCACACAGCCATAGCCTCTCTGACCTTCAACACATACAATATATATATATATATATATATATATATATATATATATATATATATATATATATATATATATATAGTGTAGACATGTATTTCCCTCTATAACCTGTAAAGAAGCTATAGCTATGGTGGGCCTATATATTGTGGATTTGTTACATCAATTGCACCTCCCCCCCTCTAGTTCTATGTAATAATAATAATAATAGCATGTTCTAGTATAGTGCTGCAAGTTTTACATAGCGCTTTACAGACATTTTTGCAGGGACAAGTCCCTGCCCCGTGGAGCTTACAATCTATGTGTTTGGTGCCTGGTTAAAGAAAGAAAGGCATTACAGGCCACCTCCAGTCATTGGTCTACCAGTACCAAACCTCAATCAGATAACATTGATTGTCTGTGGTATTGATGGTCTGTCTATACTGGAGAAATGTACCGTAGCTAAGAAACCGTGTCTGGCAAATGTATGCGATAAGTGCAAAAAGAAAACAACACAGTTTGATTTGGGTTGTCTAAGTTCTTTGAGTTGATGAAAGATAATGTTCAATGCTGCATATGTTGGGTCCATGGGCGTCCGCAGAAATTTTTTCAGGGGGGGGGGGCATAATTTATAACCGCAGCGCAATGGCGGTTCCGGCTGCGGCACAGATTGGTCCCGGCTTGGGAGTGAGACGGCTTTCATTGGTAGGTAGTGTTACCAATGAGAGCCGCATCACTCCCGAGTGCTACCAATGACAGTGCGCTGCGCTTCCTCCTGCGTAGCAGCATAGGCTAGCCTACCACTAGCTGCCTGCCGCGGCGCCAAGGGCACCCACCCACCTCCGTCCCGGTCCACCCAGAGTGTGTTTTTGGCATTTATAGCGCCGTTAACGTACTGTACGGCGCCATAAATGCCAAAAACAGCCCAGGACTGCGAGTGATCCAGGCAGAGCCGCCAACAGAAATCATGGGGCCCAGGACAAATGAAAGGAGCAGGCCCCTCCCGAACCCATAGCCCACCCCCCCCCCCCGAACCCATAGCGCCCCCCCCCGAACCCATAGCGCCCCCCCCCCCCCGAACCCATAGCGCACCTACCACGAAAAAATATCTTTTAGAGCGCAACTTTAACTTAACTGTTTTCTTATTGTGATACAGAATAAAACATTACAATGCAACCTGTTTATTGTTATATTTTCAACAAAAGACATGTGTCTGCCTGCCTGGGTGGGTGAGTGGGTGAATGACAGTAGAATAACAGTGGGTGAGTGGGTGAATGACAGTGGGTGGGTGAATGACGGTGGGTTGGTGGGTGAATGACAGTGGGTGGGTGAATGACGGTGGGTGGGTGAATGACGGTTGAATGACGGTTAAATGACGGTGGGTGGGATAATGACGGTAGGTGGGTGGATGAATGATGGTGGGTGGGTGGGTGGGTGAATGACAGTGAGTGAGGTGGTGGGTGGATGGGTGAATGACAGTGGGTGAATGACAGTGGGTGGGTGGGTGAATGTTGAATGCGGGTGGTTGAATGATGGTGGGTGGGTGAATGACGATGGGAGAGAGTGACTGGGTGACAGTGACTGGGTGGGTGACAGTGACTGGGTGGGAGACAGTGGGTGGGTGGGAGACAGTGACTGGGTGGGTGGGAGACAGTGACTGGGTGACTGAGTGAGTGACAGTGACTTGACAGTGACTGGGTGGGTGACAGTGACTTGGTGAGTGACAGTCAGTGACTGGGTGGGTGACAGTGACAGTGGGTAATGGTGACAGTGGGTAACGGTGACAGTGGATGACAGTGACAGTGGGTGACGGTGACAGTGGGTTATGGTGACAGTGGGTGACAGTGACAGTGGGTGACAGTGACTGGGTGGGGTGATGTACCTTGACCGGGTGGGTGCAGCTTGTCACCGGACGCTTCCCCCTCCTGCCCCCGATATCCCCTTCTGCCCCCGATATCCCCGCGGCAGCTGCCAGGAACGGGAGGTGGGCTTGGGGAGGGGGCGCGGGAGGAGGGCTCAGGGCAGGCACGGGAGGTGGGCTCGGGGGGGGGGGGCAAGGCCACAAGAGGTGGGCCGGGGGGGCACGTGGGAGGTGGGTGCGCGGGAAGCTGGCCAAGGGGGGGAAGCGGGCCGCAGAGGAGCTGGTACTTTCCCCTCCGTCCCACGTTGGGAGCGGGAGGAGGAGTGGGCCGCAGAGGAGCTTGGCTTGTACTTCCCCCTCCGTCCCACTTTGGGAGCGGGGGGAAGCGGGCCCTGCTTGCCCTGCGCATGCGCGCCGAAGCCGCGGGGAATCGGCGCCATTTTTTTAAACTTTTTTTTTTTTAATTTATTTAATTAACTGGTGCCCGGCCGCGCAGGGGGCCCGGCCTGACCCACGGGGCCCGGGAAGCAGTACCCTTTGTCCCCCCTGTGCCCCCCCTCCTGCGGACGCCCATGGTTGGGTCTATTTATCAAACTCATTTGGCTGAAAAACAGGGTCACACCAGATTTACTGAAGGGAAAATCCTCATTGCTTTTGATGTAACTCTTGCTTTAAATGTATCACCTTGTTTTGATGTAATATATGACAGGACAGCTACACGAGCATATTCAATATGCAGTATTTTCAATTTGCTAGGAGGATGATTTTGGTATTTCATACATAGCATAATAACTATTCTGTACAATATTATTTACGTAATGTTTCAAGTCATATCTACATCTGCAAAGTGTGCGTATAAGAAATTATTTAACCCTTTGAGTGCCAGATGGGGCGCGACAGCACCAGGGTGCCATAACCCCGCGACGGCTCCTTACAGCGACCACATGATCGCGGCATCACTGAATTCGGAAATGGAAGAGGATTCCTCCTCTTCTGTTTCCCTGCATGCCAGATTGCAATATCCCGCAGAAAACGAACAGTAGAAGGCCACGAGAGTCACAAGTGCCAGACCCCATGACTTAGTGCCTACTAACCCCTAAGGGTTAATTGGCCCATAAGGACATACTAAAGTGAGGTGACATTTACATCCCCTTTTGGGACTTAAAAAATGCAAATGTCTCATAGAGCAGTTTGTGAAAAATGCACTTGTTTAGTTCACCTATTTCACAATTCTGGCAATTTCTTTTATAAAACCATTAATGTTTATATATTTATCTTTTATTGAATCTAGGAACTCCAGATTTTTATTTTGCTCAAAAACTACGTCTTTCCAAGCGAATAATGGACATCACCATTCATATAAAAGGACACAAATAGGAAACACCAGAGGGTAATATTGTAAGGACTCTTGTGGGTAGAGACTAAAAAAAAACCCTCCAAAAGTTGTAATAACAAATTAGTTTCCTATTTGTGTCCTTTTTTGAGTGGTGATGTCCACCGCTCCCACATTCCCTTGGAAAGACAACGTATCTGAAGAAACTTTGAAGCGGTTTCTTACTTGAAGGTTGAGCGGAGGGATCTTTTTCATTAATTCCATTTGGTTATTCACTTTTTTTTCCACAAAGTTGTTCACTATCACTTGTATTATAACTTGCACTTGATTATTTTAGTGCACTTATGTCACTGTGTTGTGTTATATATTCACCAGTCACTTTCTGATCACTGTTTAACGTATGGTATCACTGCTTTTCTTAACTACTGTGTTGGTTTTAAACACATCACATGTTAATAATTGTGTATTTGATTCGTATGAGAGCTCCACCCAAGACATTTGTATTCAGAATCAAAAAAACATGGCGCCGTATTCATTAACCATTTCAAGTCTCAAATTTCAATTTCAAAACAAGTCCAAACCGTGCAAAAAAGTGTTATTTAGTTGGTTGGTGTTTTTTCTTCTTCTTCTTTGGAAATCCCTGCAATATGCAAATTTGTATTTAAATGAGCATAGATAATAGGTTAGCGAACATTGTTGTTATAATGGAACTTATTAGTGATACAAATAAACAGTTCTCTCTGTATTCAAAAAGACCTCTATATACAAATATAGTGCAAATAAAAAAAAAACATTTTTTGTCGGATGTGACATGATTTGCTTGTTGTCAGAAGTGAAATAGTTTAAGTAGTTTTCTGTTATGTAAAAAGAAAGGGAGATTACTATAGTGAACTCTCTTTCTCTATAAAAGGCACTGGTGGGCCACAGGCAGCCCCATGATATCCACCCCTTCCCAGGTCACTCCCCCTCCCCCATACATCTCCCACACTCACAAATGGTGTCCCACTCCTTTCCTGTGCGCTACGCTGGTTGCACAGGTATGAAGTGTTGTGGGACAGTATTGAACGCACCGGCATAGCAGCTGACTGGAGACTGCTGCCACAATGTCCCTTCTACCGTGCACCAGAGAAACGTACAGCCCCACCATGTAACCGACTCCACCCCATGTTACTATCTTCCCACCCCTCCCCCCCAGGTCACCCAGTCCCCCCTTGTTGTTCACACACCCCCATGCCACGGTTTTCTTGACATGTTACCCCTGGCCCACCATGTCGGTTTCTCCCCCATTTTACTCACTTTCCCACCTCACATCGCTCACTGTCCTTCTTCCTCAAGGAAAGTAAGGCCTGGGACATAGTCATTTAAAACAGTGCGGAGGCGCGCTGAGGCTCAGGGAAAGCGGTGCTTTCCCTGGCCTTACACAGCGCGCCGTCCATGGGGGTGTCGGGGGCGGGTCAGTGACGTCACGGAGCTGGTTCGCCCTCATTGGGCGAACCGCTCACGTGACCGGCCTTGCGCTCCGGCAAGCAGGAAAATCTGAAAACTTGGTGAGACACACGCTTCCGCAAGCGTGCGTGAGCCCCTGCTAAAGCCGCTCTCATTGCGGCTGCAGGTGCTCAGTGCCGAGTGTGAGCGCGGCTCAGCCTTGCTCACACCACTATGTCCCAAGCCTAAGGCCGGTTCTAAACTGTGTGCGTGCACGCGCATCAGTTTTACTTGGCTGAGGTTAGTAAGGGTAATGTGTGGCCCTTTTGCACTTGTATATAATGCTTTCTTTGCTTGGAGGTGAGGAGGAGCGCAAGATGATTCAGTGATATATGTAAAAGAAAATAAACATATATAGTGCAGACTGTATAGACTGATAATGTGCCCTGTAGTCTGTAAGAATAGAAATACAATCACAAAATACGTCGTATGATATCACATGTCAGAGATCCATCTCTCTCTGACTGGAGCCCTTTCAACCGCAAATGCCAGGATATCCCTCAGTGGGTAATTATGGTGTGTATGTAAAAAAAGGAAACCACAATAGTGCATACTATTTCAACCAGGTATATTAAAAATCATCACGAGTAGATTAAACTCACATTTTCCATAAATAATCAGGTTTGGGAGAGAACCGCCGATTAGTCTGAAGGACCCCGTCTGCAAGCAGCTTTCCAGCGTCTCGCTTGCTCCTCACTGTGGGATTCCGCGTACGTCACCGCCGTCGCGTCACTTCCGCGGTCGCGTCACAGCTGAGGGCGGAAGTTCAATCTGTGTCTGGTAACAGCTCTGATCTTGCCAGTCCCTTGGTTCGTTGGTTCACTGCGTCAACTCTACGCGTTTCGCTAATTGCTTCGTCGGGAGGAGTATATAATGCTGCCCACCACTCCTCTAATGTGTTTTATTTGCACCACTTAATAAATATGGCTCATGTTGATGCGCAACAGGATGGCAGAAGCAGAGACCGTGGAGCTGTCTCAGCAAGGATGGTTACAGGCAGAGGGTTTTTATAAGCTTTCCTTTTTTTTTTTCCTTTTAAGAAGCTAGGCTGAAAAATAAAGATCAGAGATGAAAATATAAAGCTTGTGGTGTTATTACAGATGATGAATGTTGGATAAAAGACATGCAGAGCATTAAACAAGTTCTATACTTGTGCCATGTGCTGTGACACCCGAACAACAGAGAAAAAACATGATCATTATTCCAGACAGGTCTTTTTTTAATAGTATTTTATAACAGAGAGAATGTCAAGACGCTGCTGTCACTCACTTTCTTGCATACAGATGATGCATTAGTAGCTAGAAGAAAATGAGGAAACCATGGGTGGTAATTTAATGCATCTCCGAACCCCTATATTAGCGACACGTTACAGGACTAAACATTAATCTCTGCCTGACTTGTAAAACATTGATGGATAATTGTTGGCAGGAGTCCAACCATCAAATGGAACCATCTGTACCTTCAATCAAAATATCCCTCTTGAAAGAAAAGGAAAAATACACATATAGATGTATAAGTATTGTAAGTTCTTTTATTATTTTATACAAACAGCATATTTACAGGTGTTCAGATACTGTATCAATACAAATGCACATACATTAAAAAAAAATTAAATCTGCTTTGGATGGTTATCCATATAAACATATGCATGTGTTTTGTGCCATATATAAATATTTATCTATGGGTTTTTGTGCAAACACGTTGTAGCCGTGGTGATAAATGCCTTGAGATAAAAACATTTATCAGACCTACAGGACGTGTAAATTTATGTACTGTATAAAGTTAATGTATGCATATTACAGATCTGTATCAACTTTGTTAACAAATAAAGTGAAGCACATACTGTACAACGTAACTATCACTCTTTATCTTTATAGCCCAATAAACAGGTTTATGTGTCACTCTTCAGGAAGTAAAAGTGACTAAACAGAATGGGACATTTCGATGCGGCCATCTCACCGCCCTCTGCAGGGGACATCTAGCTGCCATGGCCATCTTGCCGCTAATCAGCCACAGGGGACAGCTAGCTGCCGGACTTTTTACTGCAAAGGTAAGTGGTTAGAGGAATTAGGGTTTTAGGACAAGGAGTTATGGTTAGGTGTTTATGGGTAGGGGTTAACCGGTTAGGGTAAGGGGTTAACCGGTTAGGGTAAGGGGTTAACCGGTTAGGGTAAGGGGTTAAGGCATCTGATTAGCGATAAGGTGGTTAGTTAGGGACATACCTTATTGGTGAAATGTCCGGCAGCTACCTGTCCCCTGAAGCTGATCAGCGGCAGCTAAATGCCGACGGCTGATTGTCTGTGGTGAGATGGCCACGCCTAAAAGTCCTAGACCGTGACTAAAAGCTAACAGCACAGTATTAACATTAGAACGGGCTGACCATTCACAAATCTCTTTAACAATAGAAACAAAAAAAAACAAATAAATATGTTGCTTGCTCTTAGTGTAAATTCTGCTATGTGCAGTGCTATTTACTTTTGAAAACAATAAGCAATATATATTATTACATGTAAGTGAATGCTGTGTGGTAAACACCATGTCAAAGTGCATTGTTTCTTTTTAAACAATACACACCCTGTATATTACTCGTCTCATGTTACCACATCCATGTACGTTCCAGAGCAGAGGGTGCAGAATCCGGTTAAGGTTATACAGATGTAGCAAACCATATTGGCTTTGGTGCTGCTCCCACCCAAGGTCCCGCGACCACAGTTGTCATGGCACTGGAGGACTAACGCTGCAGGGGTTCCATTCAGAAGCATGGACTCACGTCAGAACCAATTTCCGGCGCTGCCGACTTTTGCTTCTTTGACTGCAGCACCGGGGACATCTGTACTTGACCCATAAGCGAGGCCCCAGTTTGGGCCCCATTACACATTATATGTACCAAGTGAGCACATAGAGAGACTGTCACCCTAGTTAGGTGCCTGGTTTGCCTGCCCATTAATCCATCCCTGCATGGGTGCATTAAACATTAGCACGGGGTCTCAGATACGGTTAATATTCACACGCCACAAACATTTCTGCAAAGATTTGCTAACGTGCAACGTCTCTTTAAAAAAAAAAAAAAAAAAAAAAAAAATTGTGAAGACTTACAAAGTGAACTGACATACTGTACACCTCATTCTCCGCTACAAAACACCACCTCGGATTAACCCCTTCAGCAGAGTGATGCATTCACGGCCTCCGCGATGCTAAATAGATTAAAATGCTGATATCATTCTGACGTAATCATAAAAATTTCTCCTTAGCAGTACAGATGGATATTTGGAAACTGAGCAGATGCATTTGTAGCTAATCAGGCTGAGACTCAGCAGGGTAACTGCAATCTCTGCTCACAGTCACCTCCCTTCATAGAGTTTAATTACAGAGCTTTTGTGCTTCCTTTTGTTTTATCTATTGCCAGTGTTTTGTCTCCTATTGTGGCATCTCCTTTAGATAACCAGCAATTTTCTGTGATCATCTAATGAGGAAAAAAAGCGGCAGAGGGTAGGCTAGAGGGTTTAAAAAGGATGGCCAAAGATTTTCAAATAACAAAAAGAATAGTATTTATTTTCCATCTACAACACTGACATTGACCACAGGACACTACGTAGACTTTTACAGGAGCAAAAGGTACCTTACCAAAAGAGCTTACAATCTAAATGTTGGTGTCTGAGACAGAGAGATAAATGAGGTTAGTTAGTTAAGACTCCCTGCTGGAAAGAATTGTACAAGGGTTAGAGGGAAACCTCAAATAGCATTTAACGGAATCCCTTCTGATAAATATGGTGGCGTTTCGTTGCACTGGCTTTCCCCCAGTTTTGCAGCAGGAAGACTTTAAGAAAAGAAGAACAGAGGCCTCCAGCATGGAGCCATCGCCTCCATAAGGGCTATGGGCTGGCCCAAGGTGTTAGTGGAATTCAGGCGGCCCCCATGATGATGGCGCAGTCACACGTCGGGGGGCTGTTTGACTTTGGGCTGGCTACTTACGGGAGGTGCAGGTAATCTGAGGTGTCTCCTGCACATAGCTAGGTCTTCGAAGGAGGTGGGGCTAGAGGCATAAAAGTCAGGTGCACGGACAGCAATGCAGAAAATGATGGCTAAAGTTCCTTGCTCTCTATCTTTCCGGATACCTTAGCGTCATTAAGGATGGAATCTCTGATGTCTTCAAGCAATGAGGCGATTTTACCTCTGGTGTTGTCGGACCTGCCGTCATCCCCGATGGGGATAACAGCATAGCGCCAGCTGGTGAGGAACCACTCCTGGCCCGTGTGGAGCATCTGGTGTTCCTCGTGGTACCTCAGATCGGCTACGTGGCCAATGACAACTGATAAAAGCACGGCTTCAGCTCAGCTAATGTCCTGGTGAAGTGTTGCAGACTGAAGCCAACCCCAAAATCAGTGAAACAATCTCCAGTACTGGATCTTCCCACCATTGAGCCTACCCGAGGTCTAGCCAGTGCATTCACTTGGACATTGCAGCAGCAGTGCCATCAAAAATGCTTCAGCTACGGGTGTGGGTCCTACTCCATGGCTCCAGGTGCCCACACCACTCAAACTTTTTTCATCCCCGTCCCAAGAACGTCTGACCACTGCCGGGCCTGTGATCCATTTTGCCCCCAACAGGTTCCTACCAACCATGGGGTCCCTGTTTCCAAAATAGACTGGCACCAGCCTACCTCTCCTTCGCAAGACCTGAGTGATGCTCCTCACACCCCTCCTCCCCTCCCCGCTCACACATTGTCCAGCTGAGGCCTACTTCTGGGTCCTTTGGTCCTCCTCTCAGGCCCCCTTACTGGCAACCATCTTTCTACCACGTCCACTCCCATACCCTTGCTTGTTCCCACACATGGCCACTCCAACTCCTGTCACCATCCCCAACCAATGGACATGAGCAGCCAATAACAACAGCTGTGGAAGAGGAGGGACTATGATGGAGAGGAGCCTTTAAAAAGTGGAACGGCCATGTTGAGTCAGAGCTGCACGAGCCTGAGTGCTATTAGGTTCGGTCGAGGATTGCGGAGTGTGTACGTGGAAGCAGTAGCAGAGAATTACAGTAACGGACGTGATCAAAAGTTCAAGCACCGTCGGAGCGTACCCTCAACGGCTACAAAGTACAGTGGTACCAAAGCACCCTTTTCAAAGTACAGGCCTGCAACAATTACTACATAACGAGTTCCCACGATGTTCCGACACCATCACACATAGCCAATATTCCCAGGATTGGGTGGCCAACACACCACTGACACAGAAACACACCTGGGAACTGTTATTGGGTACATTATTGTGTACACAACATGTTATTATTGTATGTTGTGTGTAGTGATCCTCTGCCAAGGATCATGGGTTGCCCAGGTTATTAAGAGTATAGTAAACCCATTGGACCATCAGTATACTGTGACTGCATTTCTCCTGCCGTATGACTGTAGGCCATGAGTGGCCTTTTAGTATCTGTAGCCATGGCTGGGTATGGCTAATATTCTGCCCTAGGGGTGGTAGTGAACTCTGGTATTATCAGGTTGCCAGTAGTCATCATGGGGTTTTCCCCCTTCGAGGAACTGCATTTGAGTGATAGTGGGTGGCGATGACATCAGGCCCTGGCATGACCAATCATGAGCCGGACCTGGTGCATTCCTCCTGGCAGTACTTAAAGGCAGGATCGCCCTAAAGTTAGCAGTGCCTTCCCCCACTTGAAGAAGGCAGGTCACACAGTGGAAAGGCTGAGATTGGGCCTTCTCCAGTCCTCTTCCTTCCGGGGGAGAGTGAGTGCAGACCATACCTCTACCTCCACTAGGGAGGTGGGGAAGAGCTAGGACGGCTGCGGGTGCCCTTGGCCTGTAGTGGCAGTCCAGGGACCATCATCATGCGGTGAATACTGAGATACTGTATTGGGCAGATCCTGCCTTGTTCCTGTTCCTGCAGAGTATAGTAATAAACCCGTTCCTGTTTGCAACATACCTCCTGCCTGGTGCGTGACCTTACTGGGGGGGAGAGGTAATAAGTTCTATCGTGGGAGATCACCTTCAGTCCCTGGAGCCTACGGCAGATGGAGGCGCTACATTGCTAAAGATATATGTGGGGTATGAACCCCAGAAGCCTGTTCCTGTGTCCCCACTACCATCGGCGGACGACTCAGCCCTCCTGTTGCCAGCACCACACACCCTGTAATGGCCCCTAACTGCGATCGGGTTGGGGAAACACGGTTACATATCAATAGGGAAACAGGCCACCACCTCCGTAATAATCATGTCTGAGGGCTAAAAAGAGGGGTTACATAAATAAAAGATCACAGTTCAATAGAGTGCAGTAAATAACAAACAATAGATAACTGGCTCAGGAGTTTCTTTGTATTTGCCAGCTGTTCGTTACAACACCCAGAGCAGGGAGTCAATCTCATGAAATATATGGAGTTGTTGTATAGCATGCATAAAACATATGGGGCATGGGGCATATACACAGCATGGCATGAGTATGATGAGTAGTTCAGGTGTAAGTTACAGGGGAATAAGATTTGGAGTTTCGGTGCAAAGGGTAGCGATTTATGGTTACGTCTAGTTATACCAGAAAGGTGCAGTCCCTTTTCAAGGTGGCCGTGTGGCCAATCAAGGAGACAGCCATAGGGAAAAAGTACAAAAAATAAATAAAATAAAAAGGAATCCTGGGTATACAATGATGAGCCGAGTGCACAAGGGGCACACCTGTCAGGCTTAACAGTCTTATGCCATGTCTGTGGGCATATCCCTATGCTGAAAAGGCAGCATTTTTAGAGGAAGGTTTCCGCATCCATGTGCAAGGTGAGATTCAGGCTAGACAAAGTAACCACAATTTAAAATCAGCCACACGCACATATTGTACGGGGATAACTAAACAAAGAAACAGAATGGGGAGCATTGCCGATCCCTTTGCCGAACCTCTACTGCCGACCTGATAATTTCCCCATTGGCTGTGGTTCCTAAAAATACCCAGGTAAATTCAGGCTCATAGGAGCACCTTTCTTACCACAAAGGTCGGTCCATAAATGATGCAATAGACAAGGAACTATGCCAGGTACAATATCAATTGTTTGACAATTCTAATAGTATCATAAAATCATATGGGAAGGGGCCCTCATGGCAAAATTGGACTGAGTCAGTGTAGTAGATGTGTGCAGAGGTTTAAACCTTTTTGAAAATAAATTTGGCCCCAAAGCTTTAACAACAAAAATAGAGGCTTTTCCTAGCAAAAAAAAAACTGCAGCAACAAAAATACCAGTTTTCAATAGCGGATTAAAGTCTATATGCATCTGTAGATGTCTGTGCAGGTACCTGGTGTTTCTATGTATCAAGGACACGCACCTCTGGTCTGCACGGCTCAGCTATCCTTGCCCAAAGTCCAGGGTTCCTGAGCCCAGAGTCTAGCAGTATAAAGTCCAGGGTTTTCAGTGACCGAAGTCCTTCTGTATCAAGTATACATACAGTACATGCGGTCTGCACGTCCTGGTGTCCCTAGGTAGCAAGGACACATACATGTGATCTGTACACAGACCAGGGGAGAGAGACAAACGCTTCCCTTTCCTGCCTTTTAAACCATTGTTACGCTCAGGTGGGCTCATTAGTAGCCCTGCCTTCCTAAAGACAGGGATTAACTACTACCTGGCTGACACTTAGGCCTTATATAAAGTCTATCACGTCTCATTTAACCTCAAGAAGATGTCGTATCAACAACTCCTGCACCTGTTGGAGAAGAAAGAAGAAAAGATAGAACTACTCACCAGGCCTCCTCTTCAAGTAACTGAGGATCATGGACTTCTTCGCATCATGCTGCAGAGAATCATTGCGTTGTGGGGCAAGAGTTGGTGTCACTGTTGGATGGGGAGGATTAATGATCATCTCGGCAAAGGTAAGATACACATTAATTGTATTTTATTTAATTGCGTTTTTTTAATTTATTTTTTTAGGGTGCCCTTTGACTGGCAATGTGTTTATTTATGACCGTTTCAGGGTATAGATAAACACATTGACAATCAATGCATTTTTTGGCAAATGTAAGTGTTTTTATTTTTTATTTAAATGTCATTTATTTTTGTGTTATTTTTTTTAGGTGGCCCATTTATTGCCATTCTGGCCATCCATGCCCATATTGTGGGCATGGTTTACCACAGTTACAATCAGTGGGTTTATTGGCTACTGTGTAGTGTATTGTACTGTTCAGTAAATGTTATTTTCTTGTGCATTTTTTTTGTTTTGAAAACAAATGGGCAAACGTACTATTAGCCATTTTTGGCTACTAGTGCTTTTGCCCATTTTTATGTGTGGTGATTGGGGTAGAGGGGATGGGGTATTGGAGTAGTTGCCCCGGGGAGGGTGGTTAGGCCTCCCGGGTGGGTAGCAGGCAGAGTTAAACCCTTAATTACTATAGCAGTTAATAACCGCTACGGTAATTAAAGGGTTAGTGGCCAGTAGTATGTTTTTTATTTTGAATGTTGCTGCCCACGGAGGATGAGTAGGATGAAGATGATGACAAGGGCAGCCTTCATCCTGGCAGGGGTAAGTACAACTTTAATTTACAATATGCTTGCTGGGTACCGTTTTATTTTTAATGGGCAAATGCGCTATTATCCATATCAAAACAAGTATTATTGATTGTTCTATTGTATTTTAATGTTTATTTGGGGTAGAGGGGGTGGGTGAAGGTGGTATTTGACCCGTGGTGGGATTTAGGCCTACCAGGTGGGTAGTGGGATGGGTTAACCCCCTTCATTACCTTAGCGGTAGTAACTGCTAAGCTAATGAAGGGGTTAACGCCTCCCACTACGCCTAAAAACCCACACTGGGAAACTCCAACCTTCACCTACCCCCTCTACTCCAAACAAACCAGGCACTGGTATTTAACCCCTTCATTACCTTAATGGTTAGCCGCTAAGGTAATGAAGCTGCCTGTAAGTTTATTTTTATGACATAGGATGGAAGCAAGGGGCTCTGGAGCTGGTATTAATGCGTGTCAGCTCCAGAGACATCAGGCTTCAATCCAATGTAGTAAAAATTATTTTTTTCTTCAGACACATCGCGGATCCCATCTCGCCACCCATGTGCGAGTTGCAGCCGCAATTTGAATCTTGGAGCTACCTGAATAGCTCGATTTCTCCCAAAATTTGAGTTTGAGCATTTTTCTCCTGTTTGTCTGAGCGGGAGCAGGACCGATCGGGAAGAAGCAGGTTTCAAACAAGTTTGGCATGTTAACGGAACTTTCTAAAAAGCTACTGAATAGCAACACATGCAAACTCTCTCGAGAAGGGCTCAAAACTGTTGATAACTCACTTATCGAAGCTACGAGAATAGGCCCCGGAGCATCCATATTTTTTATTTTAGTCTCTAGTTTGTTGTGGGCCGCAGCCAGGTTCTCTTCCCTGGACTCAAGCACATTTGTTTGCGCACCTCAAGGGAGACCGTGCCTCACCTTGTGACAGGATTCCCAGGGTTATTCCCTTACGGTCTCAAAATTGAGAAAATATGCATTGTTTCTCCCCAGTTTTGTTTGAGCTTCATCCTGTATGCCTTCCCTGAGCCTTTACACCGTAAGAAGGTTGTGTTTGTAGGGAAATTGGCAGTGTAGAGCTGTTTTGCCATCCTGCTTCAGAAGAGCTCCCGCTCTAAGCATCCATCCAGATCCACTGTGCACGTGTCCCCATTTTTATGCACTGAATACATAAATATCACTGTTAGCCTGGCACATGCAGTAATATACAACAAAGCTATTCAAACTGATTTTTATTACATTTTCGTATTTACACCCCACTTACCCTTAAGAAACAAAAAAGGGGCGCAAAAGAGAGATAACAAAGACACAATTAGTAAAACATAATATAATTTATATGTATAAATGGAACATATAACACTTACATAAAATAAAGGTGGACCACAGTGATCCTGATCATCCGCAATAACGCAGAGGGTCGGGCCTCAATTCCCTGAGGCCCCGCAATTCCAAAGTCTCAGATGTTTAAAAAAAAAAAAAAAAAAAAGGTAAAGTTTCGGCTCTAGAGATGGTATCGTAATGCTGGATCAAACTTTTGGTCGGTGTCCTCGTGGGTATGCTCAGATGGCAGCTTCCGCAGTCAGTGGTCAGGGACCTTACGTCGCTGCGTATGACCTCACCGCAACGCATTTCGTGTCAGAGCGACACTTCATCAGGGGGTTGGTCTTATGATTCCCAGGCACTGTTTAAGTACCAGAGCCGAATGCTATTTCAGCCTATGGGAATCTCACCATATTATTTTACTCATAGCCATCCAATTAGTGTTACACAAATGATTTGCCTAACACATAAGCATACTTAAAAACATAAAACATTGACAGTACATATGACAAACTGACACTAAACAAAATATTAATCACTAACTTGACTAATTGTGACACAATGAATGATATTATAACACCAAGAAAAACATAATGATAAAATTAATGATAACTAAATAATGAATTACTATCAATTTTAATAAAATGTCTGATTAGACTAAAAATCTAAAAAACTGTGGTTAACCTCGAACCCAAGGATAAGTACATCCCATCCTAATTTCAATTGAACCAACAGATGATTAAAACCCTATATGTATGGCTCAAAACATAAGTGTCAATTGTTACAAATTGACTACTAGCAATTGATTTAACAAATATAACAATTGAATGTCTTCAATAAATTATTACTAGAGCAATGTATAATTGTTGGCAAAAACTGAAAATGTCTTAATGCACAATATAGAAAAAGACCATCTTGATGTACAATATAGAGAATGTCTTAATATACAAACTGAATGTCTTAATAGAAAAGGAAGCTTGGATAGATTGTTTAATCACCAAATCCATAGAGCATTCCATGATAGTAGTTTAACTGAGAATTCTAATACACATATAAGGAAGGTCTTAATACATAATTTAGAGAATGTCTTAATACACAAAAATAAGAGAATATCTTAATACACAAATTGAATATCTTGATAGGAGAACTAAATACCTTATGAACCAAAAAATGGGCACTTGTACACTAATGTATTCTCATTCATAGGGAAATACACCACTAGATATAAAGGCCCTGATTTTGATTGGGGCCAAATAAGGGGGGGTGAGGGGGAAAGGAGGGGTATATCACTTCACAAAGGAAACCAGTTCAATTGATTCCTTAAGACCCCCAGGTGCTTTACTTCCGATGGTATAGATCCAGAACTGTTCCGTTTGGAGAAGGAGATTGTCTCTATCACCTCTCCTAGGATCCCTTGGTACAACTTCTATTCCCCTAAAGGGAAATCCATTCACTTTACCCTCATGATGAGTTAGAAAGTGGTGTGCCAGGTTGTGAATCTTTTTGCCTCTATCCATATTATGTTGGGCATTTCGGATTCCATTAATATGTTCACAATATGTTGACCTTTAAGGGTGTGATAGTATTCCCTATATAAAAAAAAAAGTTACAAGGGCAGTTAATAATGTATACAACAAATGTGGAAAGACAATTTATAAACTGTCCAATCTCATATAATTTACCAGTCTTTTGGTCGTTTATATTTTTATCTCGCTTCATATACTTGCACACAACACATCTGCCACATGTGTAGTTCCCCACAGGTCTTGAAAGAAAATTACTATTAGTTCGTTTTATACTCAAATCCTTTTTTAGAGCACTAGGGGCCAACCGTTTTAATATTTTTGGACTTCCGAAATGCTATTTTAGGATTGACTTTAATTGTGTCCCTCAACTTAGGGGTCCATTTGCAGGATACTCCAATGTTTTTTTAAGGATTTCTCTTATCCTGTTTTCTTGTTTACAAAATCCTGTAATGAACATAGGTGTATCATTAGACTTATTCTCTTTAGCCTTGATTCTACCATCTTTGGGCATTAATAGTTGTCCTCTAGAAAGGTTTTTGCTTCTTAAAATAGATTTATCCACAAGTTGTTGATCGTAACCCTTGTCAATAAATCTTTTAGCTAAACTATCTTTTTGTGTCTCAAAATCCGTCATGTTTGAACAATTTCTTCGGATACGTAACATCTGACCATGTGGAATATTGTCCAACCAACGACCTGAATGGTTGCTCTTACAATCTAAATAAGAATTGACATCTACCGTCTTAAAAAAAGTTTTGGCAACAATGTTATTGTTCTCAATGGTCAGGTTAAGATCTAGGAAGGTAATCTCCTTTATATTGGTTTTACCCTTCAGTATGAGGTTCTGATCGTTATTATTAAGATAGTCAATAAATCTATCAAGGTCATCTAAAGTTTCTGCCCAAATCATCAGGATATCGTCAATATACCTTCGGTAGTATTTTAGGTATTGGCTAAATTCCTTTAGATTCCAAATGTAGTCTAGTTCCCATTTCCCCATGAAGGGCCCGCATAATTGGGGGCAAAACATGTCCCCATGGCCGTCCCAGTGGTCTGGAGATAGAAGTGCCCTTCAAACAAAAAATAATTGTGATAAAGAATAAAGTTAATACTGTCAATAACAAAATGTTGCTGTATAAGTGTTAAAGAATTATCAAAATGCAAAAAATGTGCAGTGGCTTGTACCCTTTGTGAGTGATTAATACAAGTATAAAGTGACGTGATGTCTAAAATAACCCAAACAAAGTGCTCTTCCCAAATTATTCCTTTGAGTGAATTAAGTACATCAGTGCTATCTTTTAAAAAGGATGAAAGTGAAGCAGTAAGTGATGCTAAAAAAGTATCTACATAATGTGACAAATTAGACGTGATAGATTCTATCCCAGACACAATGGGACAGCCAGAGGATCTTGAAGTGTTTTGTGTATCTTAGGGATATGGTATAAAATGGGAACTCGTGGACAAGCATTGAACATATAGCTAAATTCCCTTCCTGATAAGATACCTGATGTTTGAGCTAAAACAAGAAAATGTTTAAGAATAACTTGATATACCCTTTCCTTCATGTTTGGCCCCCACTTTTCCCAACCCAATGTCATGCCATCATGAGATTTTAGTTGACTTTCTGGTCTTCTTCAAGGCTAATTGCTGTAGATATGCAGGAGATTTCTAAAATAGAATGCACTAAGATAACCATTAGAAAACAATGAGTGGGTTGACGTCTCATTTTGACAGGGGGTGAGGCTGTCAATGCTTGGTATGTTCAAAAGGATTCTGTCCATCCTCTCTGTCCTCCTGTGTTCCAGCGAAAAGAACAGACAGCATCAGAAAGAAGGAACACAGTGACTACTGATTTACTCAATCCAGCTCATAGTTCTCAAAACAAAAGAAAAGTACATCCTTTTTGCCATATGTACTTCTGAGCTGCATTTACCCCTCTCTAGCATAAATGAGAGATGAATAGTAGTGTTTTTGTAATATGTGTTAAATCCTGAACTTCTGGAGGATAATACCTGGGCTTGAATCTATGTAAACAGCCAATAGGTAAATCTATGCTATGCTACTATTACATACCCCATGTTTGTTGTTTGTATTTGGACAAACTTTTTCAACACTTAGAAACCTGGTCAGCAGATACTGTGCACTCCTTAATTCTAATAAATGCCTACACTGGCTCAGTATTTCCATTTAACACTGAAAGTTATATATTGCCTGGGGCTCCATCACTTCAGGAGCAGCATTGTGGCCTTTGGTCATTCCAATCGTCTGCCCATTAGCAAGGGAACTGCAAAACCTCCACCTCGCCAGTTCTGTAAAGCTTGCAAGAATATAAATAGTACACATAATTTGACAGATGACTACAGTTTAAAAACAGACTGTTTCTACACATTTCCCCCTATCTATAATGACAGATGCAAAGCACAGTCTTCATAACCCATTCTCTTTTTGTCTACTGCGTTTTTTGAGGGTGACAACAATTAAGAAAAATCTATCATGACACGGGGAAGAAAAACAATGATACGCTTATATTGATCTTTCTCCGATAAGAACAACTTAAATACGGATGTCTGCTCTATATTTATACCACTCTACACTGGAGGCCTACAACATATATGTTCTTAATTGACAAAATATAAAACTTATGTACCCCAGTCACATAATGCCTTGCCAGTCTGACATGTTGAGTTTATGTTGTGTTGAAATAAATAGGAGTTTCTGTATTGGTATTAGAAGCGGATTAAATGTAATTAAGGTCAACAGCTGTAATTAGCACAAGGATTTCAGAATTTATCATGTAAACAGTTAGCAGTATGGTCTTATTCAGTACTAGTTCATACTGCAACATCTTCGTTTCCAGAGGGTAGACTTTGGAGGTGATGTATTCACACTACTCTTCCTGCATTCTGACCTGCCTCTGACTGCTCCTACAATATCATCTAGTTTCATTAATGTGATATTATATGCTGGATGTGCAAAGCATTACCTCTGCTACTCATACAGGCACACAGTCAGCACAGTAAGAATATATTTATTTTATGTCATATTGAATCTATCTGATTAAACATTACCTGCACTGTCAATTTCCTTTATCCAAAAAGGTTACTATTAAAAGACGTACTGTTTTCTTTTGAGGACATCACTTCCATGTTATTACAGTTCTATCACTGTGGAAGTGATTGCAAAGAAGCTTTACTTCGCCTATGTTCAGGAGGGTGGCTGCTGATGTACAGTACTCTCAATGTGAGGAACTAATACTTAAAGCACAGTGCACCCACCCTCTCTAAATACAGCGTCTGGCTACTGAATCTGCTGGCATATAACATGCAGGCCTTTTGAGTGTCATTGTAACAACACTCATTTTGTCCCAGAGCTCACTCAATTGGGTTATTGAACCATTAGAACTATGAACCACCAGAACTAAAATAAAGTGGGATATAATCAACAGTTTTCTTTATTTTTCAAGAGATCATACATTCCATTAATAAAAATTATACACAGACAATCTTAATAGATCTTACATTAAGATATCATACATACATTACCTTACAATACAAGACAAAACATAACTAAAAATTAGACACGTACAGTAAATGTATACCAATACTTTTTTCAAGTTTGACAGTTATAACTCAACAATGTTAATTTTGCACTTGATAGAGATATATACACACATAAAAGCAAAAACAGGACAGGCCCTTTATTAAGTGTTTTGATGTGCTGATCTCCCATCTACTGTGCTGTACTGGGAGCGGAGCACTGTGGCTTTGTTCCCTCCCCTTACACTGCACTGTGACCCCTTAGGCCACGCCACTCTTCCACGTCACTCCTGTGATGTTACTTGGGGGGTGGGGGGAGGAGGGGGGTTCACCTGGGATTTTTGGTGCCAATTCTTGGTTTGACACAGGGTGAGGGGTAGAGTATGTATGTGCCTACTTGTCACTATTTTATTTGCTCTTGAGAAAGGTTTCAGTGGGGACTGAAATGTTGAGCTAATAAATCTCACTTTTTTGAACATAGGAGTGCCTGTCCTGTTTTTTGCTTTTTTTGTATATCCCTCTGTATGGCACGCACCTTTTCAGTGCCCTGTTCCTGAGATATATATATATATATATATACCATACGATACCGGTTGCAACACGACATCAAGGGACAGCACGCAAGTAAGTAAATCATAAATTTTCTATATTTGATAGAAGACACAAAAAATGACGTTTCGGTCCCCCAGTGGGACCTTTCTCAAGGTGGTGCACTCTGTATTAGATTTGAAACAATCATACTACAAGCAGGCAAGTTCCCCTGAGAGTGGGAGATGCAATGGAGTGAGCTTTTAACCATTTAAATGTGGGAGGGGGTGATCTTTAATTAGGTAGGAGGTTGCCACCCTCCAATCAGCAAATACCAGCTGAACAAGAATTGTAAAACATACAGGACACCTACAAGCTCATATTCATATATACAGAGTGCTTTTCCTGATAATGTACAGGTTAATAAAAGCTTCAATCAGACTTAGAACTATGCAACTAATTTTGACAGATTTATTATAAATCATTCTTCCTGGTAATGCACAGGTTATTAAGAATTTATATTAGTGTTAGGGACCCTTGAGATGTGGTCTGCCGTGTAGTGGCTCACGGGCTTACAACACTTTGGCCAAAATGTTAAACTAAAAGACCATTTTATTTAATAGATATCTATACATATATATTTAGGCACTGTACCGTGTATAAGTTTCACTGGATCTGCACCCTGTCTGTGTTTCATGTTCTGTCTCTGGTTTTAATTATATATTGCCATGCTCAGTAGCACTCCTCTGTGACACTTATATGCTTATATATATGTTGTGGTTATTTTGGGGGTTCAATATGAGCTTGTAGGTGTCCTGTATGTTTTACAATTCTTGTTCAGCTGGTCTTAGCTGATTGGAGGGTGGCAACCTCCTACCTAATTGAAGCTCACCCCCTCCCACATTTAAATGGTTAAAAGCTCACTCCATAGCATCTCCCACTCTCAGGGGAACTTGCTTGTTTGCAGTATGATTGTGACAAATCTAATACAGAGTGCTTTTCCTGGTAATGTACAGGTTAATAAAAGCTTCAATTATATGCTTATATATACAGTATGTTGTGGTTATTTTGGGGGTTCAATATGAGCTTGTAGGTGTCCTGTATGTTTTCCTTGGCTTTATCAACATTTTCAGAGACAAAGTGCCGAGATATAATCCTTGATGTGGGTTTTGTATAAAGTATTTTAATCATCACCTGAAATTTCTCTTCTATACCAAAGCAAGACAGCGCTTCAAATAAATGGTCTCCATTTATGAGATCAAATGCTTTTTCTGCATCTAAGCTTAGCATAATTCCTGGAGGGGCTCTCTCTTTGGCCTTCAAATTTTCCAAAACTGATATTAATTTTCTAATATTTGTTACTGGGTTCCTTACCCATACAAATCCGGTCTGTTCTGTATGTATTACATGAGGTAATATAACTTTCAGAAGAAAAAGATGCACTGGTGAACACACCTGAAGTGCAGGGAGGATGCGCTAAAATTACACAGACTGTTACAAATCCCTGGATGACCAGGGGGGGGGGGATCAAGGGATGAGGATATCTCCGGAGTGCATGAATAACAAGTCTAGAACCATCAAACAGTAACTATCGATGAATTCCTTGTAGTCCAAAAAACAATATAAAAGAATAAATAATGAATAACCACTGATAATTTTTGCAATCCCATAATATAGCTCAGCACTGTGTAACTCACGTGTTCCGATTAGGTATGATTATAAATGTCCAATCAACAAAGTCCAATAACAAAGATGAGTGTAAAGATGGTCCTCAACACTTGGTGATATAGAATTCTTGTAGATGTAAATTACTGCTGCCCACACAAGAGGATATCACTCCTCTTATAATTAATCTGTTTCCTTCGAATATAACTTTCTAACTTTCTGCTAGTATTTTTGTGAGCAGTCTATACTCTAGACTTAATAGATATATAGGCATGTATGAAGCTGGGTTCAATTAATCTCGTCCTGGTTTTGGGAGGACCCTAATGAACGCAGCATTGAACTCTTTCGGGATTGATTTGGTTGTCCAGTTTTTGTTGTAAACTTTTACTAGAAGGGGGGACAACATTACAGTACCGACACACTTTATTCGAGTGTGGTCGGTACCGCAAGCCGGGAAATCTCCCGGCTTGCTAGTGGCCGCCCCTCGGCGTGCCGCGCGTCATAGACGCGCGGTCACGCGTCTTCGGGAGCGTGCGCCCCCTGCACGCGCGTCCAGGGGCTCCCCGAGGGAGCCCTGGTGTCCCGCGATCGCGGGACAGCGGCAGGGGGTTCCGGGGGACCCGGCGGACCCGGCAGCGGTAGGGAGAGCGCCCCGATCGGAGGGCGCTCTTCCGCTGCTTCGGCGCGCGCCCGTCACTCTCGGGCGCGCGCCAGGCTACTGCTGCGGCAGAGAACGGGCAAATGCTCGAATAAACTCTGCCGCAGCAGTATATTTCAATATTTTAAAGAATCCAATAATATAGCCATGTGGCCCTGGGGCTTTGTTTTTTGTTTTATCCATAGTTTTTAACCCTTTTAAAATGTCCTCCAATGTTATACCTTTGTTTAATTTTCCAATTAATTTTTATTTATTTTGGAAATGTTCACCTTTTTCCAAAAGCTTTCTTTTGACTCATTATTTGCCTTTCCCCCTGTATATAGATTGCATGACTCAGGATGCCTAAGGACTTTGGAACCACAGCTGCATTCAATCTGAACCTCTTTAGTCTACATCTGCATCGCCATCAAAGGCAGACGTTTGAAAGGATTCCCCAGGAGCTGCTCCTCACTGCACAGAACCAGCATGCTAAGGGTTAATATCTGTGTATGTTTACTGCTATGTGTTTTGTCAACCTTGCCCACTGGAATGTTAATGACCCAGGAGGACAACGGACTTTGAAACCACAGCTGCCTTCAATCTAAACCCCTTCAGCATCTGCGTCACCCCAAAGACAGGCAGCCTTTGGCGCAGCCAAAGGGTGTGAGCCATTTGTTGATGTTTGGTAATGTTAAAGCTGCTCTATTGCATTCTGAAACTCACCAGTCCTTTTATCCCCTGTACCTAATCTTCCAATTTACCTGGCCTTATAGAGTGTAAGCTCCTTGAGGCAGGGCCTCTTCTAACACACTGCAGGCTGATCCTTCTAACACAATTTTAATTCTGTCTGTAAATGTTACATATCTCAACAATCATATCTCTAACTGTTCATAAAATGTCTGTGAATTGACTGTATAACCTCTGTTCAATTAATGTAACCATGTATTGTTATCATAACTCTGTGCCCAGGACATACTTGAAAAAGAGAGGTAACTCTCAATGTATTACTGTCACGGTAGCTTGTGACAGGCTGTAATTTACACCAAAACTATATATAAATATATATATACCTGGGTTTGAACTGGGACGAGACTTAGATATGATAAAATATAATTTATTCCTTGATAAAGGTGAACACAACAGATTATACAATAACAGCAAAAATAGACACTTACTTAAAGATTATGGCAAGAAAGCCATCAGGATTACAGACTGGCCACTTCTCCCATATTTCAGTTGACATCACAGCAAAACAGGCAGGACACATGCATGGTATTTCTTCTCAGCAATCAAGATGGTATAGCACAACAGGCCTGATGACATGCAGGCATGAAGATCATTTGCATGAAGAACAATGAAGAACCATGAAGAACTTTGCATGAACAACATGGATAAAAGGGTGGCTCTGACTTATATATCATTTTAACCCTTGCATCCCAGCTTACGGCGCCGTGCCGTCTAGTAAAATCCCCTTTGAAGCTTTTGAAGCTGACTTTGGGCTTCCAGGGTCCAGTGTGAAAAGTTACACTTACTCTGGCTAATTCCTTTTGTCCGTTGGGCCAAGCATAAGCAATTAGCAACTTAGCCTTTGATGACCACGCGATGTAAATTCTGGCATTCCTGCTCATTATCATAGCAGGGGGTTGCAGTTTCTCAGAACTCAACCAAAATTTCATATTTACTGCAAATCACCTCATAACTTGAGTTCAGTAATACATACAGTCAGGTGAGATATATTAATACATTCCGTCCCACCTGACGCTCGCAGAGAGACCAAACATTACAGTGTAATATGAAAATTAATAGAGATATTAATATCTGGCAGCCACTAAGGGCCAGATATTAAGTGTTTGTAACGGTTGGTGGCGGGGAAGTACCACGAATACAAATATGTAATTCTTATCCTTTTCAGCCAAGGACATCTCATAATATTCTTATATTTAATACGGTTACTCCTTTTGATTCCCTTCTTGGGTAGCTCCACCCCTACCCCCATCAATAAAACCTTTTGAAGTAGGCTTGTAGCTTCTCGCATAACCAACTAGGTAATTACCTGTTGATCCTTCCTGGGTCTTGCATAGCAATTCCCCTGTGAAGCCAGGCTAAATTCTAGCAGGATGTCCTATTTAGCATCCAACTGGCCAATTCACACCTCCCTTTTGGATATGCACTTCCAGAGAGGAAGCTTGCATATCAAACGTGAATAGACTCATGAGTCAAACCATTTGGTCCTGGTACGCATTACAAAGGCAGGCAGAGGTAGTTAGCATTTGGCCTGTACATTGTAAGACTGCAAAAAGTCACTTTATCAAAAATATATGTTCCTCTTATGACAAAGTTATATTTTTAATATGTGTGTACTTGGGGGGTGACCCGGAGGCTGTACCCCAAGGCTCAGGGTCCTGGCTTACTCCGTTCCCAAATTACCAGTTTTCAGGTAACTGTTTATTCAGCACTGCATATAAGATTAACCCCTTAAGTCCCAGTGGGTGGGTTATGCAGACACTGACCCAGCAACAATACATTTTACACAGGGGAATAAGCATTTTCATGTTATAACAAGGGTTAAATCACATTTCTGGACCTCAGCCCAGTTAACCCCTTGTCTCCCTGGCGAGGTTAGAGGGGGGCCCTTGGGGAGTAACCCCGTTAATCCCGGGCCAAACCCTCACTATCGTCACAATTACTTCTTGGTAAAACATTTTATAAATAAATAACTATAAAAATTTGAAATATATCCAAAATGTCTTTGCCTCTGTTACAAATATTCCCTGCTTCTAAGTGCATCTACTCCATTTTTGGCCCATCTCCCTTGACTATATTCGATAACAATTTGCCCGTCTTATTGCCAAATTTATAAAATGTATCGTTCTGATGAGTTATGCCTATCTTTCTTTGTCTGGAGTATTAATTCAAAATCTCTTTTTGCCTAGATATTGTTGCTTTTTGGGGGGGAGGGAATGCCTTTTTCAATTGTTGACAAGCCAAGGTTATTTTGTTCTCTGCTTCCATATATTTTATTTCGTTCTTAATTTAATTCCTTATTCATTCTTGCCCGATATAATATCAAAGCACATCTTTTACTGCTTTTGGGGTTTCCCAAAATAATACCGGATCCTTATTGTGCCTGAAGATGAAAGGATTTAAAACCTGAACAATAGAGATGCCATATTGTCTGTATTCACACTAACGGCATAGCTAGCACCTAAATAGTTAACTGTAGAAATAGCAGAAAATGTACGTAAGAAAGTACAAGGTCATAATACAAGGCCATAAAAATAATGAGACGGTGAGAAAATGTAGGGGAGGACAGGGTGGGAGATAACAGGTATTAACAAACATACTGCAGCAAGCACAGCTGGAGAAAGTCGGTTGAAATTGGGGCAAGCCTATATTTGGGCAGGTCCAGATATCCGTGGATGAGGTATAAATGTTTTGTCTATATAGTATGTATTGAAACCAGAACTACTGACCACTTGGCTTGAAGTGAAACCAACAGACATTGCAGTTCTCCACTCATAATTGAGAATGCCTGAAAGGAAGTATATATAAGGGATCTGTCTGAACATTCAGAATGAATGCTGACAGCAAGTGATATCATCTGGTCCGAAGCCACCACGGCCATCTTGCTTCCTGGAATATCCTGCCCTTACTCCCCTGACAGGAAATCAGCCTCTCTTTGGTTGTCATTGCCAGCAGCTGCCTCTGGCCTTTAAAAGGCAGGCAGTTGGTACTAATCTTTGCTTGTGTAAAGTACTGGTCATGTTGTCCTGTCTGAGCTCCCCCTTGCCTTTGTTTTGCCTGCTGCCTTTCTTGACCTTGGAACTTAATCTGACTACCCATTGCCTGCCGCGACCTTGGAACCAGACCTGACGACCCTTTGCCTGCCACCTGCCTCGACCCCGGAACGTACCTGATTACCCTTACATCCCAGGCCAAGGTTGATGTATTACTCCCTACCTCTGCCCTGCGGTTCTGTATCCTGTTTGCAGTCAGCAACGTTACAGTATATGATGCAAATTGCATTCTATTGTCTCTGAATATATATTGGAACAAGAACCAATCCATGGAATTATTGACTGAGGTGGTAAACCTATCTTCATTGGTGAGCCTAGCTCATCGGGATCTGTGCATGCCCAAAAGGGGGAAGTAGACATAGAGGGAGTGAACCCCATAAGGGGCAAACTCTCCGGGCGTTCATCTAACAAGATTTGTGAGTAGTGCGCCTTTCTGAATCAGGAAGTCAATTAAATATTGGTTGGAAGTCTTATAGCCACATGAACTGATTGGTGGCCACTGAGACCGAACAAGATCAAAGAGAGGCCCTCCTGCTCCAGTGCAGTGCAGGTAGCACCCATGAGGGGATCGCACGTTGACTGAAAGGATGGGTGGCAGGGTATATATCTCAGTATACAGAGATTTTCTGATACACCTGTGCCTCCATAGAAAGATTACCTAAGTAACACCGGTTACATTGTCATTGCTATGGATTTTATCCAGGGACAGGCTAATGAGTAAGATTCCCCTAACACCCCCTGAGAATGTGGGATGTGTAGATTTGTGGAATGCTCTGTGGAAACAGATTAGGAGTGTATTTAAGCAAAGTAAAGAGGAAAGGGTAAGAGATTTTGAGCTCGTGAACAGCCTGGTCTTGATCTGTGAGCAAGGAATCATACCATCTAAATGTCAGAATAGATGGCAGAAAAAAATCTGACTCAGAGTGTTAATGTGCTATGTTATCGGTCCAAAACCAATATTTACAGATCAGGCACACGGTTATTCCACACTGTACAGAGTATACTTTGTGGGAAAAGAAGCAGGAGAAGGGATTTGCTAAGCTATAAAGGAATTGGGATGAAAATGAGGGGTAGAAGTTAATGCTTAACTAAGAACAATTAACAACTCTCATGTCTTGTAAATGTCCACAGCACCATCACCCACCGAGCCGCTACAAAAACAGTTGCAGGAAAATCTATATTTTACCACAACAAACATGGTCAGATCATATACATGTTTGTTGAGGGAGGATAGTTAAGATTGGTAATTATAAAAAAGATTCAGAAAAGAAGGTCCTTTTGAAATTGTAAAGAAATTCAGTAATACCATTATAGTGTAGAAACTTGTTACACAGAATCCTACAAAAGTCAAAGAATATATAGATCAATGTCAATTATAAAAAGGAAAGGCAGGTAAATATGAACAGATATCACTGCCAAGAAATTGATACTGTACTTGACTTTCTCCCCAGGTGAAGGATGGATTTTGGATACTTGGAAGAGAGTCCCATTTGGACACAAAGTAACAGACAACCCATAATTTCTTTTCCCCCTGAGCGCACCAAAAATCCATGGTATCTGAGACTTTTTGTAAACAGATATCCGATGTCCAAAAGTAGCTACAGAAGAGGAAAGAGACTAAAGACAAAAAAACAGCGCACAACACTCATAGTGTAATAAATTTGATTCCAAACCAAAAAAAAAAGGGGTGGGGGAGTAAGTATTCTGCATACATCAAATAAATTCTTTAAAAGCATATCATGCTACACAACATATGTTACCAACGCTGGAACCAGTCCAGTCATGGAACTCTCATCATCTGGTCAGACGATGGGGGTCTTCAGAAGATGTCTCCCTCTCTAAGGTAGGTGGCCCCACACCAGTGGGCACAAAGGATCCTCCTCATAGTGATGTTATCAAGAGTGTCCAAGTTTACGAGAACTGCCCCTCATAATACAGGTGATGAGTCCTCTCCGAAATCAGAAGTATAGTCAAAGCTGCTCAGAATAGTAACACTCCACTCAGCGGCGTCACTACCAGCGTGACCAGGGGGGGCAGCTCTCGTAAACTGGGACACTCTATTACATCACTCCGAGGAGGATCCTTTGTGCATACTGGCGTGGGGCCACCTACCTTAGAGAGGGAGACATCTGAAGAGTTCCCTGACCGGACTGGTTCAAGCGCTGGTAACACATGTTGTGTAACATGATATGCTTTTAAAGAATTTATTTGATGTACGCAGATTACTTACACCCCCCCCCCTTTTTTTAAATTAACTTTTTTACTAAAATGTATTACACTATGAGCGTTGTGCCCTGTTTTTGGTCTTTGTTCTCTTTTATTGTGAGGGTGGGGTGTTGTGCCACCCCTGTTTTACAGCAGCAGATGCTCTTTCACTACCTGATTGAGGTTATGAACTTATTACTGTTTATCTACACTCATTGATTTGTTTATTTATTCACACTGTCTTATTTGGGTATTTGGGATCTGATTTTTTCCGTTTAATTGTTGTTACCATTGTTCTATGTTATTTATCCCAGGATTCACATTAGTAGCACACTTTTTTCATATTTTCTTCACAGAAGAGGAAAGACCATTTCCTAAACCAGAACCAAAGATGAAGGACACGGATCCATCAGATGAACAGCGACCAGTTTCGGAAACCAAAGGTGAAGGACCAGACCAGAAGCAAGATACGCACTCTTTTATATCATGATTTATATACTTTTCTGGGAACATGTTGCAGGACACAAAGAAATTGCTAAGGACATATCAAGATCAAGATGGCGAGATCTATTAGGAAGAGCGACATAAATGGGACCCACCATAGTTACATATGTCCATTTATGTGATAATATTTATGATGTGTGCCTTGAGAGTGTACAGATCAATATAATAGATAATCCCATTCAGATACATGCAGATAGCCCAGGTACTTTAGCTATGGAAGATTTAGACTCCATACCTGGTGTGTGAATATGTTTGAATAGAATAGATATAGAAACTTATCAAGTATACCAACATATTTGGCAGAATTAGGGAGTAAAAATGTTAATTTAGAGATATACTATATGCTTCAGTAGTACAGCAAAGTATTATACACTTCCAGGTTAAGGCACAGACTGCTATATACAGGTCTATAGTGGCAAGTTTTCTCAATCTAACTCATATAATATCTAGACTAGTGAATTATACAGGAAAGAATGTAATGTGTTCAGTTACAACAAGAAATGTACACAAATGCCAAACTAATGTTCTAGTCATTATTGTCAGAAAATTGGCCATGGGATATAGCAACAGATCTTCGATAGGTAACTGTCTATGCCAAGCAACATCTCAAATGGTGGCAGGTAGCATGAATGGGATGCAATGGTAAAAATAGACAAAATAAATGAGAAAATTGCTAATTTGGAAGTTTGATTCCTATTTCAGGAAGTGATAATGCCTTAGCTAGGATAATTGACTTGGGAATAATTCAGGAAGGCCAATGGACCAAACTCGAACAAAGAGTAGTTCTGGAACACAACACTAAAGAATTGTAGCACATCAGAAAGGAATACAATGGAAAAAACGTATCTTGCTGGTCTTCATTGTTTCAAAAAGGTCACAGAATGGATTAGGAGCGGAGCTGTTACATTTTATGTTACACACAATTGTGGTATTATTCATACTCATCTATATATATATATATATATATATATATATATATATATATATATATATATATAGTAAGTAGAAAGGTGTGGTGGGATGCATTCGCAGTTCATTCGCTCGGGCTCATGAGATCCACAGATCTCATCTTGAAATCCACCCATTGGCAACTAGTTCCTTTATGAACTAAAGGCGGGAATGAAGAGAGGAGGGTTTCAAGCCTGGTACTTCTGACCATATTGTCTGTATTCATTCTAAGTGCATGGCTAGCACCTACAGTAAATAGTTAAAACAAAGACAATTTTAAGGCGCCAATGTGTATTATCTACAGATAAATTGGTTGATCTCACTGTGTACAGAATAAATAAAAATGCAAACTACTTTAAATCTTTGACTTGTCTCTCTAGTGCTGTTCCGCAGCCGTGGTGGAAAGGGGTCTCTATCCCTAAACAAGAATACAATAGATAGAAAGAACCCTGGCACATGATCTTAAAACATATTATGGATTTG